>NC_074668.1:78504238-78604238 GCF_029448725.1 Salvelinus fontinalis
GGGCTTTACCTGGCAAAGACTTATAGATGACCTGGAGCCAGTGGGTTTGGCGACGAATATGAAGCGAGGGCCAGCCAACGAGAGCATACAGGTCACAATGGTGGGTAGTATATGGGGCTTTGGTGACAAAACAGATGGCACTGTGATAAACTGCATGCAATTTGCTGAGTAGAGTGATGGAGGCTATTTTGCAAATGACGTCGCCAAAGTCAAGGATCGGTAAGATAGTAAATTTTACGAGGGTATGTTTGGCAGCAGGAGTGAAGGATGCTTTGTTGCGAAATAAGAAGCCGATTCTAGATTTAATTTTGGATTGGAGATGCTTAATGTGAGTCTGGAAAGAGAGTTTACAGTCTAACCAGACACCGTCCAGAGTAGTGATGCTGGACGGGCGGGCAGGTGCGGGCAGCAATCGGTTGAAGAGCATGCATTTAGTTTTACTTGTATTTAAGACCAGTTGGAGGCCATGGAAGGAGCGTTGTATGGCATTGAAGCTCGACTGGATGTTAGTTAACACAGTGTCCAAAGAAGGGCCAGAAGTGTACAGAATGGTGTTGTCTGCGTAGAGGTGGATCAGAGAATCACCAGCAGCAAGAGCAACATCATTGATATAGTCGGCCCAAGAATTGAAGCCTGTGGCACCCCCATAGAGACTGCCAGAGGTCTGGACAACAGGCCCTCCGATTTGACACACTGAACTATGTCTGAGAAGTAGTTGTTGAACCAGGCGAGGCAGTCATTTGAGAAACCAAGGCTGTTGAGTCTGCCGATAAGAATGTGGTGATTGACATAGTCAAAAGCCTTGGCCAGTTCGATGAATACAGCTTCACAGTATTGTCTCTTATCGATGGCGGTTATGATATTGTTTAGGACCTTGAGCGTGGCTGAGGTGCACCCATGACCAGCTCGGAAACCAGATTGCATAGCGGAGAAGGTACGGTTGGATTCGAAATGGTCGGCGATCTGTTTATTAACTTGGCTTTCGAAGACCTTATAAAGGCAGGTTCGGATAGATATAGGTCTGTAACAGTTTGGGTCTAGAGTGTCCCCCCTTTTGAAGAGGGGGATGACCGCAGCAGCTTTCCAATCTTTGGGGATCTGAAACGATACGAAAGAGAGGTTGAACAGGCCAATAATAGGGGTTGCAACAATTGCGGTGGATAATTTTAGAAAAAGAGGGTCCAGATTGTCTAGCCCAGCTGATTTTTAGCGGTCCAGATTTTGCAACTCTTTCAGAACATCAGCTGTCTGGATTTGGTTGAAGGAGAAATGTGGGAGGTTTGGGCAAGGTGCAGGGCTGTTGACCGGGGTAGGGGTAGCCAGGTGGAAAGCATGGCCAACCGTAGAAAAATGCTAATTGAAATTCTCAATTATCGTGGATTTATCAGTGGTAACAGTGTCTCCTAGCCTCAGTGCAGTGGGCAGCTAGGAGGAGGTGCTCTTATTCTCCATGGACTTTACAGTGTCCCAGAACTTTTTGGAGTTTGTGTTACAGGATGCAAATCTCTGATGGAAAAAGCTAGCCTTTGCTTTCCTAACTGCCTGTGTATATTGGTTCCTAACCACTGCTACACCTGTCTATCAGCAGAGCCTTGTCTGGCAGTGAAACAGTTCATTCAGCCTCATTTACTGCCTTTTAAAAAACCTAGCTGATATGGCTGACTTGCTTAAGCAAATGTGGTTTCTACTAACAATTGAGATGTAAAAACTATGGACAGACGTATTCAATGTAAGTATTTGTTCAGCACTTTTGAAATGTATAGCAACAGAATTCAGAACATGGGCTGTTCTTACAGTATTCTCCCTGTACACCAAATCAGAACAGTAGGATAAATAAATGGGGCATATTAGCAGACAATGAAAGATATTCGATGTTGACATTTCTCTAAAACAGGCTACAGACTATATGTGCACCATCAAGTCACAACAGTAGGCTAAATTATGAGGGGAAATGGGACCAAAGTATTAGGTTGAGGCATATGGCCTACTAACAGCTTACTACACAACATACACTTAGTATTACTTTCTTAGCTACGGTATACATATTTTCCTGGCATATTATATAATTTATGCAGCAGCAAACAATACTTTTTTGGACTCATCTTGTTGTGCTGTGCTCACTTGAATAGGAAGGTGGCGCAGGGGTCCTTCGTGGACTAATTTTGTCTTCAAACTTTGTCATCAAAGACTGGCATTCTCTGAATTTATGGTGCTTTCAGGACAACAAGACAACAAGCTCAAATCATGACATTAGTGATCTTCAGGTTGGAGCTCCAGAATTCCGAGTTGGATGACCGTTCAAAACTTATTTTTACAGTTGGAGCTCGTTTTTTTCAGAGTTCTCAGTTTTTCTTGAACTCACCGAAGTCTGAGATTTCCCAGTTCCGAGTTTCCTTTTGTTTTGAAAGCTGCAGAAGTCATGCTGGATTGACAGCATGGCCAATGTTGAATGTTTATCCTTTTAAGCTTGGAAAAGATAACCTTATACCCAGACTTGGACCACACATCCACTCCACTGAATAGCAGGCTAGTGATTGCTTTGCAATGTTTGCAGTTAGCCACTGATTCCTTCCAAACCACTCATTGTTGAATTTGCGATATCCAACGTGTTGTGTAATGTTTATGTCCAATGGTCGATGAGCACCGATACGTTTTATCTATAATTTCTCTCCATAATTTCTCTTCATACGACAAGGATTGAAAAGAATTTGCCAGTAGATTGTCGACTTGATTCATTATGATGACTGCTAGCTTGCTAGCTAAGATTTTGGAAGTATGATGTTGACATGATCTGTCCAATCAAAGCTACTATAGATATAACATGATTTGAAGACCATCACCAATGACCATGAGCCTTGTTGGATGGACACTTCTAGTGGTACTCTATGGCAGCACCCAGGGGCTTGAATTTTTTAGCTACTTATGCATATTTTGCAGTGACGTATTGTCCCTATTATTGACAGAATACTGAGCCAATCAACTAGAGAACATTACCAACCAGCCAGGTCGCAATTGTAAATGAGAACGTGTTCTCAATTTGCCTACCTGGTTAAATAAAGGTTAAATAAAAAAATAAAAAAAATAAAAAAAACCTCTACGCTCTGCATTTTCCGCTGGCTGCCCCACCATCAAAGAAAGCACTGAGCTGGCTGAAACACCTGAATTTTGGAGCTGCCTTACAAAAGAAAACAAAAAACAGACCATGTTTGTATTTAGCTTTATGAACTCAATGATATATATATTTTTGTACATTGTTTGTAAACTGATATGTGACAGGTATTAATGCCAAAATAACATGCAAAACAGGCACTAGACAGGTGGGGCTCAAAACAGGTGGGGCTCAAAACAGGTGGGGCTCAAAACAGGTGGGGCTCAGCCACTGTTGCTACCAAGTTAGACAGCGGGCTGCAATTAAACCACACACTTCACACGAGACTTCCTACACAGCAGGAATATTGTGCCGTTTGAACAAAAGTTGGATTCAGATGTTTATTTGATAGCGAGGGACACATTTCACTTCATGTCTGGTAAGTAGAGTTCCTAGAGCTTATACACATGCTTTCGTTGACAGGAAAAAAAATGTGGGTGGAGGCTATATTGTGGTATGGTTATTCTCAGTCGCCAAACACCAGAATGATGTACAAATCAGGGAGTCCAACCAATACACAGACTCCCAACGTTGTTTCCTAAAGCTATAAACCAACCATAACCTATGTGTATCCATCTGCCCTGTGTAATCACTGAATCAGTTTAGCAGTAGCAGCAGAAGGTCTGTAAGGTCTATAAAGCAGAGAGGGGAACATTGACTGTTCAGTTTTAATCAGAAGTCTGTAAGGTCTATAAAGCAGAGAGGGGAACATTGACTGTTCTGTTTTAATCAGAAGTCTGTAAGGTCTATAAAGCAGAGAGGGGAACATTGACTGTTCTGTTTTAATCAGAAGTCTGTAAGGTCTATAAAGCAGAGAGGGGAACATTGACTGTTCTGTTTTAATCAGAAGTCTGTAAGGTCTATAAAGCAAAGAGGGGAACATTGACTGTTCTGTTTTAATCAGAAGTCTGTAAGGTCTATAAAGCAGAGAGGGGAACATTGACTGTTCTGTTTTAATCAGAAGTCTGTAAGGTCTATAAAGCAGAGAGTTGAACATTGACTGTTTTGTTTTAATCAGAAGTCTGTAAGGTCTATAAAGCAGAGAGGGGAACATTGGCTGTTCTGTTTTAATCAGAAGTCTGTAAGGTCTATAAGGCAGAGAGGGGAACATTGACTGTTTTGTTTTAATCAGAAGTCTGTAAGGTCTATAAAGCAAAGAGGGGAACATTGACTGTTCTGTTTTAATCAGAAGTCTGTAATGTCTATAAAGCAAAGAGGGGAACATTGACAGTTTGGTTTTAATCAGATAGTTTTATGTCAGGATCAGACGTGTTACAGAGTCAGGTCCTCTCCTCTCCCCTCCTCCACTGCAACCACAACAGCCATTTCAGCATCACAGAGAGGGGGTTGGGGGGAGCAAACGGCTTGACAAGCCTGGATCTGTGTCTGTCATTCATGTATCTGCAATACATCCCCCCCTACATGCCAAGTGCACGTCTAGCTATGGCTCTCCAAAGTCAGCTCTGGGATGTTGTGTCAAGCTGCATTGTCAAGCTGAATTTGAGAAGATGTTGTGGTGTGTGGAAAAAAGAAAATCAAGAAATGGAAGATATCCTAGGTTGTGTACTGAGCTGAGCTTGCTGTCTTGACAGTCATTTGAGTTTCATTCATGTTACCCTATTTGACTGTTTCTGATTGGGGTATATTACTGTTCAAGGAGTAGATTTGATTATTTTGTGTGCAAATACATGTACATACAAACAAGCATACATACATGCACACATGCACTTACTGTACAGACAGACAGACAAACACGCACACACACACACATACGTGCTCCAGCATGCACACTCTCACACACACACACACACACACACACACACACACACACACACACACACACACACACACACACACACACACACACACACACACACACACACACACACACACACACACACACACACACACACACACACACACAGTAATAATAATAGCTCAGAGGGGTACATCTTTCACTGTCACTAAAAGCCCATTCTGGTCTGTCTCAGGGCTCTTTTCCTCTCAGATGATAGCTATTAATTCCCGTCAGAGCCTGCTTGATGGAAGGCTAACATTTTATATTGTTGATACACTTCCGACTCAAGCTGCATGCTCTCAATTACAGATGATAGATAGCTGGTAACCTGGTTACAAATGGGCTGTTTAGATGATGACAACCACCTTTATCAGACTGGCCAGGCTGGAAATAGGCTTGGAGCTCAGGCTGCCTGGAGTCCTCTCTCTCTTCAGGCACTGATGTGATTTGTTCCTTTATATCAGTGAAGAGAAGAGATGGTTAACTGCAGCTACATCCACTGGTTCATGACACCACAATCAGCTGGAAGGAGTATTAGGCCTGTCTGTTTCTGCTGTTCTGCTGACATTAACAGCAGCTCCCATACGGAAGCATTATATATTGGAATATAGTTAAATAAAATATAAATATAAATAAATCACAGGAGGTTGGTGGCACCTTAATTGGGGAGGACAATCTCGCGGTAATGTTTGGAGCGGAATTAGTGGAATGGTATCAAATACATTAAGTACATGGTTTGATGCCATTCCATTTGCTCTGTTCCAGACATTATTATGAGCCGTTCTCCCACCAGCAGCGTCCACTGATGTAAATATATTGGGTAAATGTATTTATCACATACATAAATACAATATATATATATATATATACATACGTACGTACATACATACATACATACATACATACATACATACATACATACATACGTACGTACGTACGTACGTACGTACGTACGTACGTACGTACGTTCGTTCATTCATTCATTCATTCATTCATTCATTCATTCATTCATACATACATACATACATACATACATACATACATACATACATACATACATACATACATACATAGATATACTGTACACACATACATACATACATACATACATACATACATACATACATACATACATACATATACTGTACATACATACATACATACATACATACATACATACATACATACATACATACATACATACATACATACATACATACATACATACATAGATATACTGTACATACATACATACATACATACATACATACATACATACATACATACATACATACATACATACATACATACATACATACATACATACATACATACAGACATACATACATAAGGGTTTTTCTTTATTGTTTGTATTTTCTACATTATAGAATAATAGTGAAGACATCAAAACTATGAAATAACACATATAGAATCATGTAGCAACCCAAAAATATTTTAGAGTTTTGAGATTATTCAAAGTAGCCACCCTTTGTCTTGATAACAGCTTTGCACACTCTTGGCATTCTCTCAACCAGCTTTGTGAGGTAGTCACCTGGAATGCATTTCAATTAAACTTCTTATGGCTCGGGGCAGTATTGAGTAGCTTGGATGAATAAGGTGCCCAGAGTAAACTGCCTGCTACTCAGTCCCAGAAGCTAAGATATGCATATTATTAGTAGATTTGGATAGAAAACTCTCTGAAGTTTCTAAAACTGTTTGAATGATGTCTGTGAGTATAACAGAACTCATATGGCAGGCAATTTTTTTTGAAAATAATCCAACCAGGAAGTGGGAAATCTGAGGTTTGTAGGTGTGCCTATCCAATATACAGTGCCGTTGAGGTCATATTGCACTTCCCAAGGCTTCCACTAGATGTCAACAGTCTTTAGAACATTGTTTGATGCTTCTACTGTGAAGAATGAGGGACGGAGAGCTCTTTGAGTCAGGTGTCTGGCATGAGCTGACCACGCGCGCTCCCGTGAGAGCGACCTGCGTTCCATAGCATTTCTGAAGACAAAGGAATTCTCCGGTTGAAACATTATTGAAGATTTATGTTAACCTGATGAGGACAGAGGGCGCTGTTTTCACTATGGGGGAAAAACGTGCCCAATTTAAACGGCCTCGTACTCAATTCTTGCTCGTACAATATGCATATTATTATTACTATTGGATAGAAAACACTCTCTAGTTTCTAAAACCATTTGAATTTTGTCTGTGAGTAAAACAGAACTCATTTGGCAGCACACTTTCTGACCAGGAAGTGGAAAGTCTGAAAATGATGCTCTGTTCAAGGGCCTGCCTATAAATGGGCATGATACGTATGAGTATACATGCACGTCATACACCTTCCCCTAGATGTCAAGAGGAAGTGAGAGAAGAAATAAAGTGTTTATCTTGGTCTGAGGTGGAATAAATCCTCTTGGCACGACGAGTCATCCATTTCCTGTTTTCTGGAAAGCACGAAGATGGACCTGGAATTGCCTTCTGAAAAGCTGACGTTATAGGCGACTACTATCTCCGGCTTTGATTTTATTTGATACATGTCACAATATCATCGTAAACTATGTTTTTTCAATATAGTTTTATTAGATTATTGAAATTTTTTCGGGACGTTAGGCGTGTTGCGTTGTCTGTGTTTGTTGACGATGGAAAGCTTCGCGCCACTTGGCCAGTGTGCTTGCTAATTCAAGAGGGAAAAACGATGTTCTAAATTCAAACAACGACTGTTCTGGACAAAGGACCTTGTACAACATTCTGATGAAAGATCACCAAAAGTAGGACCCATTTTGTGATGCTATTTCATATATCTGTCGAACTGTGTACTAGTAGTTTTGCGCCCAGGTTTTGGCCACTCTCTCGCTATAACATAAGCCTTATGTCGTAATGAAGATATTTTTAGAATTCTAACACTGCGATTGCATTAAGAACTAGTGTATCTATCATTTCCTATACAACATGTATTTTTTTGTAATGTTTATGAATAGCTATTTGGTCAGAATAGGTGAGAGTCTAATAGAAATATCTGCACATTCTGTGAAAAAGAGGCTACGTTAGCATAATGGATAACCACTGATTTCAGCTCTAAATATGCACATTTTCCAACAAAACATGTGTATGTATAACCTGATGTTATAGGACTGTAACCTGAGGAAGGTTTATGAAGATTAGTGAAAATTAATATCTTTTGCTGGTTTATTCGCTAACGCTAATGTGCCTATTGCTATCGCTAACGTGCCTTGATGAATGAATGCGGTAGTGTGGTAGGCTATTTTAGTAAGCTAATATAATGCTATATTGTGTTTTCGCTGTAAAACACTTAAAAAATCTGAAATATTGGCTGGATTCACAAGATGCTTGTCTTTCATTTGCTGTACACGATGCATTTTTCAGAAATGTTTTATGATGAGTATTTAGGTATTCCACGTTGGTCTCTATAATTACTCTGGCTGCTTCGGTGCTATTTTTGACGGTAGCTGTGATGGTAGCTGCAATGTAAAACTGATTTATACCTCAAATATGCACATTCTACGAACAAAACATAGATTTTTTGTATAACATGTTATAAGACTGTCATCTGATGAAGTTGTTTATTGGTTAGTTTGGTTGGTTCTTGGTTAGTTAGGTTGGCTTTGTGCATGCTACCTGTGCTGTGAAAAATGTCTGTCCTTCTTTGTATTTGGTGGTGAGCTAACATAAATATACGTGCTGTTTTCGCTGTAAAACATTTTAAAAATCGGACATGTTGGCTGGATTCACAAGATGTGTACCTTTCATTTGCTGTATTGGACTTGTTAATGTGTGAAAGTTAAATATTTCTAAAAAATATATTTTGAATTTCGCGCTCTGCCTTTTCAGTGGAATGTGGTAGGAGGCCAGAGTCAGACAGGTTAAAAACATCCTAACGATTGATTATATCGTTTATATATATATATATATATATATATATATATATATATATATATATATATATATATATATATATATATATATAGTTCGTAGTAACATGTCAAACGATATATATATATATATATATATATATATATATATATCGTTTGACATGTTACTACGAACTGTAATGGAATTTTTTGAATTTTCGTTTGAAAATTGCGCGTCATCAATTTGTATTTTGGAACTAAACGCACAAACAAAAAGGAGGTGTTTGGACATAAATAATGGACGTTATCGAACAAAACAAACATTTATTGTGGAACTGGGATTCCTGGGAGTGCATTCTGATGAAGATCATCAAAGATGAATATTTATAATGCTATTTCTGACTTCCACAACATGGCGGATATCTGTATGGCTTGTTTGGGCTCTGAGCGCTGTACTCAGATTATAGCATGGTGTGCTTTTTCCGTAAAGTTTTTTTGAAATCTGACACAGCGGTTGCATTAAGAAGTTTATCTAAAGTTCCATGTGTAATACTTGTATCTTTTATCAATGTTTATTATGAGTATTTCTGTAAATTGATGTGGCTCTCTGCAAAATCACTGGATGTTTTGGAGGCAAAACATTACTGAACATAACGCGCCAATGTAAACAAAAATTTTGGGATATAAATATGAACTTTATCTAACAAAACATACATGTATTGTGTAACATGAAATCCTATGAGTGTCATCTGATGAAGATCATCAAAGGTTAGTGATTTATTTTATCTCTATTTCTGCTTTTTGTGACTCCTCTCTTTGGCTGGAAAAATGGCTGTGTTTTTCTGTGACTAGGTACTGACCTAACATAATTGTTTGGTGTGCTTTCGTCGTAAAGCCTTTTTGAAATCGGACACTGTGGCTGGATTTACAACAAGTTTATCTTTAAAATGGTGTAAAATACTTGTATGTTTGAGGAATTGTAATTATGAGATTTCTGTTGTTTGAATTTGGCACACTGCACTTTCACTGGCTGTTGTCAAGTTGATCCCGTTAACGGGATCTCAGCCATAAGACTTAACAGGTGTTTCTTGTTAAAAGTTCATTTGTGTAATTTCTTTCATTTGAGACAATCAGTTGTGTTGTGACAAGGTAATGGTGGTATACAGAAGATAGCCCTATTTTGTAAAAGACCAAGTCCATATAATGGCAAGAACAGCTCAAATAGGCAAAGAGTCCATCATTACTTTAAGACATGAATGTCAGTCAACTTAGAAAGTTTCTTCAAGTGCAGTCGCAAAAACCATCAAGCACTATGATGAAACTGGCTCTCATGAGGACTGCCACAGGAAAGGAAGACCTAGAGTTTCCTCTGCTGCAGAGGGTACGTTAATTAGAGTTAACTGCACTACAGATTGCAGCCCAAATAAATGTAACGGACACATCTCAACATCAACTGTTCAGAGGAGACTGCGTGAATCAGGCCTTCATGGTCGAATTGCTGCAAAGAAACCATTACTAAAGGACACCAATAAAAAAAAGAGACTTGCTTGGGCCAAGAAACACGAGCAATGGACATTAGACAGGTGGAAATCTGAGATTTTAGTTTTTTGTGAGACGCAGAGTAGGTGAACGGAAGAGCTCCGCATGTGTGGTTCCCACCGTGAAACATGGAGGAGCAGGTGTGATGGTGAGGTGTGCTTTGTTAGTGACACTGTCTATGATTTATTAACAATTCAAGGCACACTTAAGCAACATGGCTACCACAGCATTCTGCAGCGATACCATCCCATCTGGTTTGCGCTTAGTGGGACAATCATTTGTTTTTCAGGATAACAGGACAATGACCCAAAACACACCACCAAGCTGTGTAAGGTCTATTTGACCAAGGAGAGTGATGGAGTGCTGCATCAGATGACCTGGCCTCCTCCATCAAGACTGTTGGAAAAGCATTCATCATAAAACTGGTAGAGAGAATGCCAAGAGTGTGCAAAGCTGTCATCAAGGCAAATGGTGGCTACTTTGAATAATCTAAAATATATAATACAGTATATTTTGATTTGTTTAACACTGTTTTGGTTACTACATGATTCCATATGTGTTATTTCATAGTTTTGATGTCTTCACTATTATTCTACAATGTAGAAAATAGTAAAAATAAAGAAAAACTCTTGAATGAGTAGGTGTGTCCAAACTTTTGACTGGTACTGTATATTTTTTTACAATTTGACATGTTCCTGACATATGACATTACAATTTTGAAATAACTTCCGATGAAGGAGCAGAGCAGCTGTCACCGCCAAAAATCTTTCTCATGGATAATGGCATTTTGTTTGATTAAATATTCACAACATTGATTTAAAATTTGTTTTCCACTTGGTGGATGACAGAGGAAGAAGAAAATTTGTTCAGAACTGCCTGCCAGCAATAGTTTTCAGTGAAATTAGTTAACACAGCTAGCTAGCTAGCTCCTACTTTATCTTGCCACCCACCAACATGCAGTGTGACTGACCAAGGTAAGAATTGTTTTGGAAATTAAAGTTTTGAGGTAATATCTTATGTAAATATTATAATTTAATTGCTAACACTAGCTGTGTCTGTACCTGTACCAAAGTCATTTGCCCCCGTGGCTTTGCCTTGGATCTTTTATGAGAATGTTTTATCAGTGATACCCCAAAAAAATCATTAGATAGGTGCAGTGAAATGTGTTGTTTTACAGGGTCAGCCAAACATTGTAACCACTGTATGAACAACCATGCCCATGGACAAAAAATGCATGCAACAGCATAGGCTACTAAACGGGTGATTCTAAAATTACTAGGCTAAGACTAAGAAGGTGTAATCCATTTCTGTGTCATAATTAATATAATTAATACAAGTATTTGAAAGTAATATATCTCAAATTGATAGTTAAGTATAGTTCTATGCCCTATTTTTTTTAAATTGCGCAGCTACATTTTTTTCTACTAGTCGGAAAAGAAGAACAACAGAAAGCTGCAGCAATTTTTGAGGTTGGTGTCCTATACCAAAGGACTGGAAAAGTACTTTGAAGGAAAGCGAAAGTATTTTAAGGGCCTTCATTCCCCGACTATTACACCCCAGATTGGACTTCAAATTTAAATTCCTTTCAACACTAAAGTAGGGTCTTCTCCACACTGCACCACGTAAAGGATCCCGTTCATTTTCAAAGCAAATAATTATAATTGAATACATTTTTGATGATCATTTTTATTTCTATATTTCTTTGTAAGGGGACATGCAATAAAAAAAATCATTGTCTCTGGGTTTTCCATTAGAATCTTTCCATTGAGGGGGGGAGAGAGAGAGAGAGAGAGAAAAAAAAAGGGGAGCTAGCTGTAGAAATAAAAATAAGTGGATCTCTGGCTGTTTCTGCACCCTGGCAGGGTCTGTGGCCTGAATACAAATGCAATCTGTTACATAATGAATGAAGGCTTTACTTAGGGAATAAAGATTAGCAGCTGGCCTTTTACATCATCATCTTATTTCAGGAACACACACCTCTTGGGCATAGACATTTTTTTGTAGCAAAAATGTTCCAGGGTTTTTAAGCAATATTTCCAGAGTAGCAGAGTTGGGTTAGAGGAGGAGGAGGAGAATATGAGTTTGCACAGTAGCTCATCAGATGAAATATCTTGTTTTCTTGCTGTTGAAACGAATTGAAATCAATCTGGCTCGTACCCAAAGCAATCTCAGTGAAAGAAAATGGAAGAAGGACCTTGATCGATTGATCAGAGGAGATGGGCGGCAGGTAGCCTAGCAGTTAAGAGCAATGGGCCATTAACCAAAAGCTTGCTGGTTTGAACCTCTGAGCCTACTAGGTGAAGAATCTGTTGATGTGTCAGGCACTTAACCCTAATTACTCCTGTAAGTTGCTTTGGATAAGAGTGTCTGCTAAATGACTCAAATGTAAAATGAGATATACATGTCTCACACACTTACCACTAAGGGTCAACCAACAAACAAGAGATCTGCTGCTGGTTAGTGATCTTAATGAATAAATCATTGAGCATGTATCTCAACCCCCCCCCCCTGACACACACACTCCTCCATCCCCCCCACTTCAGCAGTCTGATCCTAAACCGCTCAGCCACCCACTACCCCCCATGGCCTAAGACACACACACACCAGCCCTCATAATGCATTGTGTCACAGTGTGTGCTCTGGGTCCCAGCAGAAATTAAACTCTTCAGAAAAGATAAACATCATATTACTACATTGCCCTTTTAAACACGGAAATGAAAATCCTTATCCTCTCACTCTCTCACCCCCCATCTGAGGGGCGATGAATTTCATCTGGCCAGCAGTTCCCTTTGTCATAATAACTGACCATGCTGGGTTGTGTGTGTCTACTCTTCCAATTTTCTACCTTTGAATTAAACATTAATACCGCTTGACAGCAACAAATAACATTTATCACAATGGGGATCTAATAATGATTCTGTTTATAGCTCAGGCTGCTCATCAGGACCCATCACACCTATCAACTGACAAATGCAGAAATGGGATTAGGCCCAGCAGCTGCCTGTGAAAATTGTATCTAAATCACTCTGTCAAACCCAACAGAAGACGAACGTTTTGATCATCTGTATGCATGAAATTGTTGACGAGTTGTGTTTTACATTCAATCCTCTGTTCTTTTTCTCTACCCCAATTATCAGCCTAATGAGCATTTTCATTATGTTATCTATCAATTAAGCTATCATGTGGGTGCATACAGGAAGCCCTGGGCCTTTTGGGGGCCCCACCACCTCGCGGGCAAAATGTGGGGCAGTGAGAAAAATGTAACATTTTATAACTAATTTCATGCAACTACCCATTTTTACATGGGACAGTTTTACAGCTAATTTCCTGCAATTCTACACATTTTGCCATGACTTATGCCATGTTAATATAATATCTGAGCGAAAATGACTAACACAATCAATGGGGGCCCCCTGGAGGTCAGGGCCCGGTCGGTAAATTGGCCATGATTACTACTTAGACGAACTATGCCGAGGCTTGACCCCTCACTGGCCAATCAGAACGTGCTTCATGGCTAAATATGTTGTTGCTTCAAATTGTGTATTTGAGGTTTTATGTATTGCTTTGTCAGCAACTCCAATTTAAATGCTAGTTGTTACATCCAAATTTGTTAAATAGCCTACAGAAACAAAATAACAAAATGTAGGCCGATCCCATATTTACTAAATATGTTGAATAAGAGAATAACATTGACATTTACACTGACAAGGTGACTGAGTTCATCAGGAAGAGTATAGGGGATGTTGTTCCCACTGTGACTAATTAAACCTGCCCAAACCAAAAACTGTGGTTAGATGGCAGCATCTGCACAAAACTGAAAGAGCGAACCACCGTATTTAACCACGACAAGGTGACTGGGAATATGGATGAACACAAACAGTCCACTTATGCCATCCGTTAGACAATCAAACAGGCAAACATCAGTACAGAGACAAAGTAAACTCGCAATTCAACGGCTCAGACACGAGAGGAATGTGGCAGCGACTCTAGGCAATCAAGGATTACAAAGGGAAAACCAGCCACGTCGCAGACACTGACGTCTTCCTCCCAGACAAGCTAAACACCTTCTTCACCTGATTTGAGGATAACACAGTGCCACCGACAAGACCCGTTCCCGAGAACTGTGGGCTCTCGTTTTCCGTGGCCGACGTGAGTATGACATTTAAGCGTGTTAACCCTGGCAAGGCTGCCGGCTCAGACAGCATCCCTAGCCGTGTCCTCAGAGCATGCGCAAACCAGCTGGCTGTGGTGTTTACGGACATATTCAAACTAAACTAAATGACTAAACTGAATGACTGGTAACTGAACTAAATGACTAATGCCTGTAGCATTACAGTGCTTTGAGACTAGTCAAGGATCATATCACCTCTACCTTACCTGTCACCATAGACCCACTTCATTTTGCTTACCGCCCCAATAGATCCACAGACGATGCAATCGCCATCGCACTGCACACTGCCCTATCCCATCTGGACAAGAGGAATACCTATGCAAGAATGCTAGCTCAGCATTCAACACCATAGTACCCTCCAAGCTCATCATTAAGCTCGAGGCCCTGGGTCTGAACACCGCCCTGTGCAACTGGGTCCTGGACTTCCTTACGGGCCGCCCACCAGGTGGTGAAAGTCGTAAACAACATCTCCACTTCGCTGATCCTCAACACTGGGGCCCCAAAAGGATGCATTCTCAGCCCCCTCCCGTGCTCACTGTTCACCCATGAATGTGTGGCCAAGCATGCCTCCAACTCAATCATCAAGTTTGCAGATGACACAACAGTAGTAGGCTTGATTAAAAACAATGATGAGACAGCCTACAGGCAGGAGGTGAGGGCTCTGGGAGTGTGGTGCCAGGAACAAAAGGAGATGATCGGGACTTCAGGAAACAGCAGAGGGAGCACCCCCCTATCCACATCGACGGGACCACAGTGGAGAAGGTGGAAAGCTACAAGTTCCTCGGCGTACACATCACTGACAAACTGAAATGGTCCACCCACACAGACAGTGTGGTGAAGAAGGCGCAACAGCGCCACTTCAACCTCAGGAGGCTGAAGAAATTTGTCTAGGCACCTAAGACCCTCACAAACTTTTACAGATATACAATTGAGAGCATCCTGTCGGGCTGTATCACTGCCTGGTACGGAAACTGCACCGCCCGGAATGGCAGGGCTCTCCAGAGGGTGGTGAAGTCTGCCCAACGTATCACCAGGGGCAAACTACCTGCCCTCCAGGACACTTACAGCACCCAATATCAACGGAAAGCCAAAAAGATAATCAAGGACAACAACCACACAAGCCACTGCCTGTTCACCCCGCTATCATCCAGAAGGTGAAGTCAATACAGGTGCATCAAAGCTGGGACCGAGAGACCGGTCCCAGCTTTGAGCTTAGGTCTCAAGGCCATCCGAATGTTAAATAGCCATCACTAGCACATTAGAAGCTGTTGCCTATATACATATACTTTAAATCACTGGCCACTTTAATAAATGGAACACTAGTCACTTTAATAATGTTTACATATTTTGCATTACTCATCTCATATGTATATACTGTATTCTATTCTATTGTATCTTAGTCTATGCCACTTTGACATTGCTCCTCCCATATATTTATATATTCTTAATTCCATTCCTTTACTTAGATTTGTGTGTATTGGGTATACAGTATGTTGTGAAATTGTTAGATATTACTTGTTAGATATTACTGCACTGTCGGAGCTAGAAACACAAGCCTTTTGCTACACCCGCAATAACATCTGTTAAACACGTGTATGTGACCAATATAATTTGATTGATTTGACATTATTTACAAATTAAGCATTTGTGTTTAGTGAGTCCACCAGATCAGGGATGCTCTCTTGAAGTGTGTGAATTGGACATTTTTCTGTCCTGCTAAGCATTCAAAATGTAACGAGTACTTTTGGGCATCAGGGAAAATGTATCGAGTAAAGAGGACATTATTTTCTATAGGAATGTACTGCAGTACAAAATGTCAAAAAATCAATAGTAAAGTATAGATACAGTTGATGTCAGGTTTTGGCCAGGACTATTTAGGTTTTTGTCACTAGATGTCCCCATTGCACCTTTTTGAACCTTTTGTTTTTTCCTTGCTCTATTATTGTTTGCACCTGTGTGTCGTTCCCTTGTTTGTATTTAAACCCTGTGTGTTCCTCAGTTCTTTGCTCAGTGTTTGTATGTTAGCACCCAGCCCCAGCCCAAGCCTTTTTGTGTGAAACATATATTTCTCTTATTGGATTTTCCAGAGGTTCTCTGGTTTAGTTCTTGTGTATTTTTGAGTAGTCTTTTGAGGTTTGTTTTTCCCTGCTGTTTTTACCACTTTGTGGAGTTTCTTTGTATTTTGGAGGATATCCATTTTTGTGCCTCTTGGCTTTATTTTTCTAAGGCGGCCAGGTTTGTTCCCTTGACCAAATTACCTTCTGCCAAGGAAACGGCTGAGTTGGTGATTAACCATGTGTTCCGAGTCTTTGGAATTCCGCAAGATATGGTTTCCGACAGAGGTCCACAGTTCGCCTCTAGGTTTTGGAAGGCCTTCTGCCAACTCATAGGGGCCACGGCCAGTCTTTCTTCATGGTACCATCCGGAGTCCAACGGCCAAACTGAGAGGATGAATCAAGAGCTGGAAACCACCCTCAGATGTATGGTCTCCAACAACCCATCCACATGGTCATCCTTCATTGTTTGGGCCGAGTACGCGCACAACACCTTGTGCTCCTCCTCCACTGGTATGTCCCCGCACGAGTGTCAGTTTGGCTATGCTCCGCTATTGTTCCCGGACCAGGAGGCAGAAGTCAGAGTGCCTTCAGCCTTGAGGTTCATCAGACGCTGTCGACTTACGTGGAAGAAGGCCCGTCTTAATCTTCTGCGTTCCTCACAGCAGTACCAGCGACAAGCCAACAGACGTCGCCGTCCCGGTCCTACCCTGTACCCCGGCCAGAGAGTATGGCTCTCAACAAAAGACTTACCGCTACGGGTGGAGTCTCGCAAGCTGTCCCAGAGATTCATCGGTCCCTTTAAGATTGCCAGGAGAGTCAATCCCGTTACTTTTCGCCTGCACTTACCCAGATCCCTTAAGATCAATCCAACATTTCACATTTCTTTATTAAAACCTGTGGTTTTTTCTCCCCTTATCCCGGCAGGCAGACCTCCCCCTCCGCCCCGTGTCATCGGAGGCCAGTCGGCTTATACCGTCCACCGGATACTGGATTCCCGCCGGGTGCAGCGGTCCTGGCAGTATCTGGTGGACTGGGAAGGCTACGGTCCCGAGGAGCGCTCCTGGGTTCCTGCCAAGGACATACTGGACCCTGACCTCATTCGTCAGTTCAGGGCCCTCCACCCTGAGAAGGCTGGTAGGAACGTCAGGAGCCGTTCCTAGGAGGGGGATTCTGTCAGGTTTTGGCCAGGACTATTCAGGTTTTTGTCACTAGATGTCCCCATTGCACCTTTTTGAACCTTTTGTTTTTTCCTTGCTCTATTATTGTTTGCACCTGTGTGTCGTTCCCTTGTTTCTCTTATTGGATTTTCCAGAGGTTCTCTGGTTTAGTTCTTGTGTATTTTTGAGTAGTCTTTTGAGGTTTGTTTTTCCCTGCTGTTTTTTCCATTTTGTGGAGTTTCTTTGTATTTTGGAGGATATCCATTTTTGTGCCTCTTGGCTTTATTTTGGACGTGGTGGATTTATATTCTTTGCCTGAAGATCTTGTCCTTTTATTAAATCATTATCTCTAGTACTGCTGAGTCTGCCTCATCTTCTGGGTTCTGCCAACTATTAGTGACTGTTTCTCTCACCGGGTCCTGACAGTTGAAGTTGGAAGTTTACATATATTTAGGTTGGAGTCATTAAAACTAGTTTTTCAACCACTCCACAAATTTCTTGTTAACAAACTATAGTTTTGGCAAGTTGGTTCGGAGATCTACTTTGTGCATGACACAAGTCATTTTTCCAACAATTGTTTACAGGCAGATTGTTTCACCTATAATTCACTGTATCACAATTCCAGTGGGTCAGACGTTTACATACACTAAGTTGACTGTGCCTTTAAACAACTTGTAAAATTACAGAAAATTATGTCATGGCTTTAGAAGCTTCTGATAGGCTAATTGACATCATTTGAGTCAATTGGAGGTGTACCTGTGGATGTATTTCGAGCCCTACCTTCAAATTCAGTGCCTCTTTGCTTGACATCATGGGAAAATCAAAAGAAATCAGCCAAGACCTCAGAAAAAAATTGTACCTCTACAAGTCTGGTTCATCCTTGGGAGCAATTTCCAAATGCCTGAAGGTACCACGTTCATCTGTACAAACAATAGAACGCAAGTATAAACACCATGGGACCACACAGCCGTCATACCGCTCAGGAAGGAGACGCGTTCTGTCTCCTAGAGATGAACGTACTTTGGTGCGAAAAGTGCAAATCAATCCCAGAACAACCGCAAAGGACCATGTGAAGATGCTGGAGGAAACAGGTACAAAAGTATCCATATCCACAGTAAAACAAGGAAGAAGTCACTGCTCCAAAACCACCATAAAAAAGCCAGACTACGGTTTGCAAGTGCACTTGGGGACAAAGATCGTACTTTTTGGAGAAATGTCCTCTGGTCTGATGAAACAAAAATAACTTTTTGGCCATAATGACCATCGTTATGTTTAGAGGAAAAAGGGGAAGGCTTGCAAGCCGAAGAACGCCATCCCAACCGTGAAGCACGGGGTGTTTTGCTGCAGGAAGTACTGGTGCACTTCACAAAATAGATGGCTTCATGAGGCAGAAAAATGATGTGGATATTTTGAAGCAACATCTCAAGACATCAGTCAGGAACTTAATGTTTGGTCGCAAATGGGTCTTCCAAATGGACAATGACCCTAAGCATACTTCCAAAGTTGTGGCAAAATGGCTTAAGGACAACAAAGTCAAGGTATTGGAGTGGCCATTCTTTCACATTCTTGAAATAAAGTGGTGATCCTATCTGACCTAAGACAGGGAATTTTTGATAGGATTAAATGTCAGGAATTGTGAAAAACTGAGTTTAAATGTATTTGGCTAAGGTGTATGTAAACTTCAGACTTCAGCTGTACCCCAAAAAACAACTTAAGTAGTCCTTTAAAGTATTTTATACTTAAGTACATCACACCATTGTTATAGGATAAAAAGAAACGGAATATAGCTAAGCACAAGCAAAATCCTATAGGAAAACATTGGGAGACAAATTCAACTTTCAGCAGGACAATTACCTAAAACACAAGGCCAAATATACACTTGAGTTGCTTACCAAGATGACTTTGAATATTCCTGAGTATCTAGTTACAGTTTGAACTTAAATTGACCTAAACATTTTGAAAACGGCTGTCTATCAATGATCAACAACCAACTTGTCAGAGCTTGAAGAGTTTTTGAAAGTCACTTAAATGTCTATATAAGGTCCCACAGTTGACAGTGCATGTCAGAGCAAAAACCAAGCCATGAGGTCGAAGGAATTGTCCGTAGAGCTCAAAGACAGGATTGTGTCGACGCACAGATCTGGGGAAGGGTACCACCAAGACTCTTCCTTTAGTCCAGATTTAGTCCAGCTCTAGGAAGAGTCTTGGTGTTTCCAAACTTCTTTTATTTAAGAATGATGGAGGTCATTGTGTTCTTGGGGACCTTCAATGCTGCAGAAATGTTTTGGTACCCTTCCTCAGATCTGTGCCTTGACGCAATCCTGTCTCTGAGCTCTACGGACATTTCCTTCGAATTGGAAGAGTCTGAGCATTCGGGGGAGAAGGGTCTTGGTCAGGGAGGTGACGAAGAACCTGATGGTCACTCTGATAGAGCTCTAGAGTTTCTCTGTGGAGATAAGAGAACCTTCCCGAAGAACAACCATCTCTGCAGCACTCCACCAATCAGGCCTTTATGGCAGAGTGACCAGACGGAAGCCGCTCCTCAGTAAAAGGCACATGACAGCCTGCTTGGAGTTTGCCAAAAGGCACCAATAAGACTCTCAGACCATGAGAAACAAGATTCTCTGGTTTAATGAAACCAAGATTGAACCTTTTGGCCTGAATGCCAAGCGTCACGTCTGGAGGAAACCTGGCACCATGTTTTTCAGCGGAATGGACTGGGAGACTAGTCAGGATCGAGGCAAAGATGAACGGAGCAAAGTACAGAGAGATCCTCAATGAAAACCTGCTCCAGAGCGCTCAGGACCCCAGACTGGAGCGAAGGTTCACCTTCTAACAAGACAACAACCCTAAGCACACAGCCAAGACAACGCAGGAGTGGCTTAGGGACAAGTCTCTGAATGTTCTTGAGTGGCCCAGCCAGAGTCTGGACTTGAACACGATCAAACATCTTTGGAGAGACCTGAAAATAGCTGTGCAGCAATGCTCCCCATCCAACCTGACAGAGCTTGAGAGGATCTGCAGAGAAGAATGGGAGAAACTCCCTCAAAACAGTTGTGTGCCAAGCTTTGTAGCATTATACCCAAGAAGACTCAAGGCTGTAACCGCTGCCAAAGGTGCTTCAACATATTACTGAATGCATAAGTAAATGTGATATTTAAATGTTCCATTTTTTTAAATAAATGAGCTAAAATGTATAAAAACTTGTTTTGCTTTGTCATTATGGGGTATTGTGTGTAGATTGATGATGGGGAAAAACAATGTAGTCAATTTTAGAATAAGGCTGTAACCTAACAAAATATGGAAAAAGTCAAGGGGTCTGAATAGTTTCCGATGGCACTGTATGTCTTTCATTTTCAATACATTTGTCAACATGTTTTCACTTTGTCATTATGGCTTATTGTGAGTAGATGGCAGAGAAAAAAATTGATTTAATCCATTTTGAATTCAGCTTTTCATTTTTTATTAATTTGTAAAAATGTCTCAAAACATAATTCCACTTGGACATTATCGGGTATTGAGTGTAGGCCATTGACAAAACAGCTACATTTGATCCATTTTAAATTCAGGCATAACACAACAAAATGTGGAATAAGTCAAGGGGTATGTGTGAACCAGATGGCGCCGGAGGGGATGGATGGTTTTATGGGCTCCTAACCAACCGTGCTTTTTGTTTGTTTTTTCGCATTGTTTTTAACTTATTTTGTACATAATGTTGCTGCTACCGTCTCTTATGACCGAAAAGAGCTTCTGGACATCAGAACAGCGATTACTCACCTTGAACTGGACAAATAATTTTTCTTTAAATAAGAGGGATTTAGTCCAGACACATGACAAGTCCCTCATCCCCATCATTCACAGGAGAAAGAGACAAAGATATCGCGGAAGGATGTTGGGGTGCCCTGTAAGGATCCGGCAACGAGTGCCTAAACTGCCTTTACCATCGGTACTAATGGCCAACGTACAATCATTGGATAATAAAGTGGATAATAAAGTGGATGAACTACAAGCACGTATATCCTATCAACGAGACATTAAAAACTGTAATATCATGTGTTTCACTGAGTCGTGGCTGAACGACGACATGAATAACATACAGCTGGCAGGTTATACCCTGTATCGGCAGGATAGAACAGCAGCCTCTGGTAAGACAAGGGGTGGCGGTCTATGTATATTGGTAAACAACAGCTGGTGCACGATATCTAAGGAAGTCTCGAGGTTTTGCTCACCTGAGGTAGAGTATCTCATGATAAGCTGTAGACCACACTATCTACCAAGAGAGTTTTCATCTGTATTCTTCGTAGCTGTCTATTTACCACCACAATGCCAATGCTGGCACTAAGACGGCACTCAATGAGCTGTTTACAGCCATAAGCAAACAGGAAAACGCTCATCCAGAAGCGGCGCTCCTAGTGGCCGGGGACTTTAGTGCAGGGAAAATTAAATCCGTTTTATCTCATTTCTACCAGCATGTTAAATGTGCAACCAGAGGGGAAAAAAACTATAGACCACCTTTACTTCACACACAGAAACGCGTACAAAGCTATCCCTCGCCCTTCATTTGGCAAATCTGACCATAATTCTATCTTCCTGATTCCTGCTTATAAGCAAAAACTAAAGCAGGAAGCACCAGTGACTCGGTCAATAAAAAAGTAGTCAGATGAAGCAAATGCTAAACTACATGACTGTTTTGCTAACACAGACTGGAATATGTTACAGGATTCTTCCGATGGCATTATCACAGACTTCATTAGTAAGTGCATTTGTGACGTCATCCCCACAGTGACTGTACATTCATACACCACCAGAAGCCATGGATTACAGGCAACATCCGCACTGAGCTAAAGGGTAGAGCTGTCGCTCTCAAGGAGCGGGGCTCTAACCCGGAAGCTATTAAGAAATCTCGCTATGCCCTCCGACGAACCATCAAACAGGCAAAGCATCAATACAGGACTAAGATTGAATTGTACTACACCGGCTCCGACACTCGTCAGATGTGGCAGGGCTTGAAAACTATTACAGACTACAAAGGGAAGCACAGCCACAAGCTGCCCATTGACACGAGCCTACCAGACTAGCTAAATTACTTCTATGCTCGCTTCGAGGCAAGTAACACTGAAACATGCATGAGAGCATCAGCTGTTCCAGACCTTTAATAAACAGGTCAACAATCACAAGGCCGCAGGGCCAGACGCATTACCAGGACGTATAATCCAAGCATGCGCTGACCAACTGGCAAGTGTCTTCACTGACATTTTCAACCTCTGCCTGTCTGAGTCTGTAATACCAACATGTTTCAAGCAGTCCACCATAGTTCCTGTGCCCAAGAACACAACGGCAACCTGCCAAAATGACTACCGACCCGTAGCACTCATGTCTGTAGCCATGAAGTGCTTTGAAAGGCTGGTCATGGCTCACATCAACACCACCATCCCAGAAACCCTAGATCCACTCCAATTTGCATACGTCCCCAAAAGATCCACAGATGATGCAATCTCTATTGCACTCAACACTGCCCTTTCCACCTATATAAAAGGAACACCTATGTGAGAATGCTATTCATTGACTACAGCTCAGCATTCAACACCATAGCGCCCTCAAAGCTCATCACTAAGCTAAGGACCCTGGAACTAAACACCTCCCTCTGCAACTGGATCATGGACTTCCTGACGGGCCGCCCCCAGGTGGTAAGGGTAGATAGCAACACATCCGCCAAGCTGATCCTCAACACGGGTGCCCCTCAGAGGTGCGTGCTCAGTACCCTCCTGTACTCCCTGTTCACTCATGATTGCATGGCCAGGCACGACTCCAACACCATCATTAACTTTGCCGATGACACAACAGTGGTAGGCCTGATCACCAACAACGACGAGACAGCCTATATATAGGGAGGAGGTCAGAGACATGACCGTGTGGTGCCAGTACAACCACCTTCCTCAACGTGATCAAGACAAAGGAGATGATTGTGGACTACAGGAAAAGGAGGACCGAGCATGCTCCCATTCTCATCGACGGGTCTGTAGTGGAGCAGGTTGAGAGGTTCAAGTTCCTTGGTGTCCACATCACCAACAAACTAACATGGTCCAAGCACATCAAGACAGTCATGAAGAGGGCACAACAACACCTCTTCCCCCTCAGGAGACTGAAAATATTTGGCATGGGTCCTCAGATCCTCAAAAGGTTATACAGCTGCACCATCGAGAGCATCCTGACTGGTTGCATCACTGCCTGGTATGGCAACTGCTCGGCCTCCAACCACAAGGCACTACAGAAGGTAGTGCGTATGGCCCAGCACATGACTGGGGACAAGCTCCCTGCCATCCAGGACCTCTATACCAACCGGTGTCAGAGGAAGGCAGCAGCTACTCTTCCTGGGATCCGGCAAAATTAAGACAGTTATAAAATTTTGAAAACATTACAATACATTCATTACAGAATTCACAACACAGTAACTGTGTGCCCTCAGGCCCATATTCCACTACCACATATCTACAATACAAAATCCATGTGTGCCCTTAGGCCCATACTCCACTACCACATATCTACAACACAAAATCCATGTGTACGTGTGTGTACAGTGTCCAAATGGCAAAAGAAATGTCCAAATGGTATTGAAAGTACCAAATAAGGATGTTATGTCCATTTTCCATATATGATCACAGGAAGTCGGCTTCCGATCCCAAAAGTCAGTGAACCATGTCCAAATGGCATAAGAAATGTCCAAATGGCATATATACTGACCAAATGATATATATCACTATGTTAAGCGCTGAATCAACCAATATGGTCTATTTGTCATATTTGATCATAGGAAGTCATAGGAAGTAAGAATTTCTCGTTGATGTTGATTCAGAATGTCATTTCATAATGGGAAGTCCTTATGGATATGCATTGGTAATGTACACTGTCAATAAAGCGTATGTGTAATGGACACTGTCCAATCGCTTGTTGGTGTTGATTTCAGCCTGTCCATTTGGTGATTTTAAATCCCTCATTAAATACATTGGAAATGTACAATTGTACACTGTCCATTTGCAATGTCTTACAATGGGCAGAAATGCCCAATTGACTTGCTCGTTGAACTTGGGATGGCTAAGCAGTGATAGTGGTTCCTCTCCATTGGTGTTGATTTCAACCTGTCCATTTGGTGATGGAAAATCACTCATTAAATACATTGGAAATGGACAAATGTAAACTGTCATACTGACACCAAACTCAATCTGTCCAACTCTTTTAGAAGCCAACTATCACATATTTCCGAGCCGGCCCACAATTCATAGGGCCTTCTGTTAACCTGTTTGGGCTGCAGGGGCAGTATTGAGTAGCCGGATAAAAGGTGCCCATTTCAAACGGCCTCGTACTCAATTCTTGCTTGTACAATATGCATATTATTATTACTATTGGATAGAAAACACTCTCTAGTTTCTAAAACCGTTTGAATTATATCTGTGAGTAAAACAGAACTCCTTTTGCAGCAAACTTCCTGACAGGAAGTGGAAAATCTGAAATCGATGCTCTCTTCTAGGGCCTGCCTATTAAAGTCCTTGATATTTATTTGTTTAGATGCACTTCATACGTCTTCCACTAGGTGTCGACAAGCAGTGAGAGAAGAAATGGAGTGTGTAACTTGATCTGGGCTCGAAGAAATGCTCTTTGTATGACGTGTCACCAGTTTCCTGTTTTCTGGAGAGCGCGTCAAGGGACCTGGATTTGCCTCCTGTACAGCTGTCGTTATAGACGACTAATATCTCCGGCTTTGATTTTATTTGATACATGTGACAATATCATCGTAAAGTATGTTTTTTCAATATAGTTTAATCAGATTATTGACATTTTTTCGGGAGTTTTGCCGTGTTCCGTTCTCTGAGTTTGTTGACGATGGAGAGATTCACGCCACTTGGCAAGTGTGCTTGCTAAATCGAGAGGGAAAAAGGCCGTTCTAAATCCAAACAACGATTGTTCCCGACAAAGGACCCCTTGTACAACATTCTGATGGAAGATCAGCAAACGTAGGACCCATTTTATGATGTTATTTCATATATCTGTCGTACATGTGAACTAGTCGTTTGCGGCCAGGTTTTGGGTACTCTCTCGCCATAACGTAAACTGCATATCGTAAGGAAGTTATTTTTAGAAATCTAACACGGCGATTGCATTAAGAACTAGTGTATCTATCATTTCCTATACAACATTTTTTTTTTAGTTATGTTTATGAATAGTTATTTGGTCAGAATATGTGTGTCAGAAAAAGTGTCAGAAAAATATCCGGACGTTGTGGGAAAAAGATGCTACGTTAGCACAATGTATAACCACTGATTTCAGCTCTAAATATGCACATTTTCGAACAAAACATAAGTGTATGTATAACCTGATGTTATAGGACTGTCATCTGATGAAGCCTATCAAGGTTAGTCAAAAATTATATATCTTTTGCTGGTTTGTTACGATCGCTAACTTTTGCTACTGGGGAATGGCTTGTGTTTCTGGCTATTGTGGTAAACTAA
Source organism: Salvelinus fontinalis (assembly GCF_029448725.1). Taxonomy (NCBI): domain Eukaryota; kingdom Metazoa; phylum Chordata; class Actinopteri; order Salmoniformes; family Salmonidae; genus Salvelinus; species Salvelinus fontinalis. The sequence continues at coordinate 78,530,488 of NC_074668.1, forward strand.
TATAACGCTATATTGTGTTTTCGCTGTAAAACACTTAAGAAATCGGAAATATTGGCTGGAATCACAAGATGCTTGTCTTTCATTTGCTGTACACTATGTATTTTTCAGAAATGTTTTATGATGAGTATTTAGGTATTTGACGTTGGTGTCTGTAATTATTCTGGCTGCTTTCGGTGCAATTTCTGATTGTAGCTGCAATGTAAACTATGATTTATACCTGAAATATGCACATTTTTCGAACAAAACATAGATTTATTGAATAACATGTTATAAGACTGTCATCTGATGGAGTTGTTTGTTGGTTAGTTTGGTTGGTTCTTGGTTAGTTAGGTTGGCTTTGTGCATGCTACCTGTGCTGTGAAAAATGTCTGTCCTTTTTTGTATTTGGTGGTGAGCTAACATAAATATACGTGCTGTTTTCGCTGTAAAACGTTTAAAAAATCGGACATGTTGGCTGGATTCACAAGATGTGTACCTTTCATTTGCTGTATTGGACTGTGTGGTGTTTAAATCGAGAGGGGAAGATCGAGAGGGAAAGAGGCCGTTCTAAATCCAAACAACGATTGTTCTTGACAAAGGACCCCTTGTTCAACATTCTGATGAAAGATAAGCAAAAGTAGGAAACATTTTATGATGCTATTTCATATATCTGTCATACATGTGAACTAGTCGTCGGCGCCCAGCTTTTGGGTACTCTAGCTATACCGAAGCTGTATGTCGTAATGAAGTTATTTTTAGAATTCTAACACGGCGATTTCATTAAGAACTAATGGATCTATCATTTCCTATACAACATGTATTTTTTAGTTATGTTTATGAATAGCCATTTGGTCAGAATATGTGTGTCAGAAAAAGTGTCAGAAAAATATCCGGACGTTGTGGGAAAAAGATGCTACGTTAGCACAATGTATAACCACTGATTTCAGCTCTATATATGCACATTTTCGAACGAAACATAAGTGTATTTATAACCTGATGTTATAGGATTGTCATCTGATGAAGCTTATCAAGGTTAGTCAAAAATTATATATCTTGCTGGTTTATTCGCTATCGCTAACGTGCCTATTGCTATCGCTAACGTGCCTTGATGAATGAATGCAGTAGTGTGGTAGGCTATTGTAGTAAACTAATATAATGCTATATTGTGTTTTCGCTGTAAAACACTTAAAAAATCTGAAATATTGGCTGGATTCACAAAATGTTTGTCTTTAATTTGCTGTACACCATCGATTTTTCAGAAATGTTTTATGATGAGTATTTAAGTATTTGACGTTGGTGTCTGTAATTACTCTGGCTGCTTCGGTGCTATTTCTGACGGTAGCTGTGATTGTAGCTGCAATGTAAAACTGATTTGTATCCCTTTATATGCACATTTTTCGAACAAAACATAGATTTATTGTATAACATGTTATAAGACTGTCATCTGATTAAGTTGTTTCTTGGTTAGTTTGGTTGGTTCTTGGTTAGTTAGGTTGGCTTTGTGCATGCTACCTGTTCTGTGAAAAATGTCTGTCCTTTTTTGTATTTGGTGGTGAGCTAACATAAATATATGTGGTGTTTTCGCTGTAAAACATTTTAAAAATCGGACATGTTGACTGGATTCACAAGATGTGCATCTTTCATTTGCTGTATTGGACTTGTTAATGTGTGAAAGTTAAATATTTCTAAAAAATATCTTTTGAATTTCGCGCTCTGTCTTTTCAGTGGAATGTGGGAGGAGATCCGCTAGCTAATTTTCTGTAACGCGGAAACCAAATGTCCGAGAGACTTTATTAGATGACTTCCCGGAAGACTAGGCCCTGGAGGACAACCTGAGGCCGTCGTTCTATTTTAGTAACACCCGCGGACGTCTAGTAAGGGACCGTACATTTGCAATATGGAGATCCTCATCAATCATACGGGAAATGCCACTCGCGCCCCTTATGTAGGAACATGTTCTCTCAATGTATTCTAGTGACTCTGAGGTCAAAATTCTAATTAAGGGCCACACCGTATTTAACCTGTTGAGGATGGGGGCGCTGTTGTCACTATTTATGCTAATCGTGTAATTTTTGAAACGGCTTCCCACAAAATTCTTGATCGTACAATATGCATATTATTATTATTATTGGATAGAAAACAGTCTATAGTTTCTATAGGAGTTGAAATTTTGTCTCTAAGTGGAACAGAACCCATTTTACAGCAATTTCCCTGACATGGAGTCAGATTTCAGAAATGTTGGCCCCTGATCTGGAGTCAGTTAAAAGGTCACAGTTATTGCTATGAGTATACGGACACTGCTTACGTCTTCCCCTGGATGCCTTTACGTGATGACGATTTGAATGGGGTCGATTGCGCGTTCACAGGCACTACAAATTTAAAAACCCTGTAGCTAGGAACTCTTTTCTTGCTGCGTAATGCGCCTGGAGGACATCGACCCGCACTTGTTCCAAGCATTAGTGGAGGGAGTAATATTACTCTGGTCATGTTTCTACTCGTTATGGGAGTTAAAAACATCATAAGGTAGTTAATTTAAAGCGTTTTATAGCAATTTATATCCGTTTAGTGCGATTTTGGGACATTTATTTCTGAAACGCTGTGAATTGCTGGGCACGCTTCCAGTTCATCCCGAACGCAGTTGGCATTTCCACGTGGCAAGAGGACAGCTTTCCACCAAAAGACGATTAGACCCAAGAAAGGATCCTTTGCCCAAGATACTGATGGAAGAACAGCTCAAAGTAGGACATTTTTATTATGATAAATCGTGTTTCTGTCGAAAAATGTTAGTGGCTTAGGACGCCATGTTTTTTGACGTAGCTTCGCTTGGCGCAAACTGTATTGAAAAGTAAGGATAATTTAAAAAATGTAATTCCGCGATTGTATTAAGAATTAAATTGTCTATCAATCCCTGCCACCCTATATTTTTTAGTCACGTTTATGAGTATTTATGTATAAGAGTAGATCACTGTCTAATATGGCGCACGGACATTTTCTCACCAGCTGGGCTACATTTCACATTGTCTAACCATGATTTTGGTGGCTAAATATAAACATTTTCGATCAAACTCTATATGGATTGTGTAATATGATGTTACAGGAGTGTCATCTGAAGAATTCTGAGAAGGTTAGTGAAAAAATTAATATATTTTGGCGATGTTGACGTTATCGCTCACTTTGGCTAGAATCAATGCTGGGCTGCTATGTGCTATGTGCTATGCTAATATAACGATTTATTGTGTTTTCGCTGTAAGACACTTAGAAAATCTGAAATATTGTCTGTATTCACAGGATCTGTGTCTTTAGATTAGTGTATGCTGTGTATTTTTACGAAATGTTTGATGATTAGTAAGTAGGTAAACACGTTGCTCTATGTAGTTATTCTAGTCCATTTGTGACGGTGGGTGCAATTGTAACCTATGCCATCTACCTGAAATATGCACTTTTTTCTAACAAAACCTATCCCATACCATAAATATGTTATCAGACTGTCATCTGATGAGTTTTTTTCTTGGTTAGGGGCTATAAATATCTTAGTTTAGCCGAATTGGTGATAGCTACTGGTGTTGGTGGACAAATAAAAGATGGTGGATTATGCTAATGTGTTTTTAGGTAATAGATGTACATCTTTACATATTGTGTCTTCCCTGTAAAACATTTTAAAAATCGGACATGTTGGCTGGATTCACAAGATCTGTGTCTTTCATTAGCTGTATTGGACTTTAATGTGTGAAAGTTAAATATTTAAAAAAAAAAAATTTTTTGAATTTCGCGGCACTGGTTTTTCAGTGGGGGTGGGGGGGAGTGCCGCTAGCGGCACCCTCATCCTAGACAGGTTAAGGATCGGAGCCTTTTTTCAATTTTCGCCTAAAATGACATACCCAAATCTAACTGCCTGTAGCTCAGGACCTGAAGCAAGGATATGAATACGCTTGATACCATTTGAAAGGAAACACTTTAAAGTTTGTGGAAATGTGAAATTAATGTAGGAGAATATAACACATTTGATCTGGTAAAAGATAATACAAACAAAAAAAACATGTGTTTTCCAATTTAAAAAAAAATATCATATTTGAAATGCAAGAGAAAGGCCAAAATATAATATTGCAGTTTAGTACTAGACAATATTTACTAGTACTAGACAATATGCAATACTAGACAATATTTTGTATCAAGTCTGCCCAAATGTGCCGACTTGGTCAAATGATACATTTTCAAGTACATAACTATAGAGAACATACAATAATGATATGGTAATACAAAATGTAAGTTTACACACTCCCAGGAATGTCATACATGATGGATCATTAGCTTATACACTAACTTTCACAAATTTAGATGGCCGGGCAGGGTGGGTGTGGAGCCAGAGACAGCAGGGGTTCAAACTGTAGGACCCAGTTCCTACATTTGAATATAAACATGTATTTTATCAAACAAAACCATGCTACATTTTATCTCTGGGACCCTCAGGATGACAAATCAGGACGAGATTACTGAATGTAAGTACATTATATACCTTCTGAGTTGAATGTATCAAACCAGTTGCCGTGATAAAAGTTTTTTTGTTGTTGTGCACTCTCCTCAAACAATAGCATTGTATTTTTTCACTGTAATAGCTAGTGTAAATTGGACAGTGTAGTTAGATTAACTTTTTAGGGATAGGGGACAGCATTTTCACTTTGGATGAATAGCGTGCCCAAATTGAACTGCCTCCTACTCAGATGCTAATATATGCATATTATTATTACTATTGGATAGAAAATACTCTGAAGTTTCTAAAACTGTTTGAATTATGTCTGTTAGTATAACAGAACTCATATGGCGGGCAAACTTCCAAACAGGAAATGGAAATTCTGAGGCTGGTTGATGTTCAACTCATCGACTATTCAAATCCCAGGAAGATATGGATTTGTTTGCACTTCCTACGCCTTCCACTAGATGTCAACAGTCTGTAGAACGTTGAATGAAGTTAATACTGTGTTGTGGGGCCGGATGAGAGGGGAATAAGTCAGTGGTCTGGCAGATTGCCAGTTCCTGGTCACGCGCATTCCTCATGATATCGCCTTGCGTTCCATAACTTCTACAGACACAAAGGAATGCTCCGGTTGGAACGTTATTGGATATATATGATAACAACATCCTGAAGATTGATTCTCTACTTAGTTTGACAAGTTTATTCGACCAGTGATATAACTTTTTGAAGTTTTCGTCCGACGTTATGTGGGACTTGCACGAGCGTTTGGAAATGTGTACTAAACGCGCTAGCAAAAGTAGCTACTTGGACATAAATAATTGACATTATCGAACAAAACAACAATTTATTGTGGAACTAGGATTCCTGGGAGTGCATTCTGATGAAGATCATCAAAGGTAAGAGAATATTTATGATGTAATTTCGTATTTTTGTTGACTCCAACATGGCGGAGAAAGCCAGCAGCATACCACCCTGCATACCACTGCTGGCTTGCTTCTGAAGCTAAGCAGGGTTGGTCCTGGTCAGTCCCTGGATGGGAGACCAGATGCTGCTGGAAGTGGTGTTGGAGGGCCAGTAGGAGGCACTCTTTCCTCTGGTCTAAAAAATATCCCAATGCCCCAGGGCAGTGATTGGGGACACTGTCCTGTATAGGGTTCCGTCTTTCGGATGGGACGTTAAACGGGTGTCCTGACTCTCTGAGGTCATTAAAGATCCCATGGCACTTATCGTAAGAGTAGGGGTGTTAACCCCGGTGTCCTGGCTAAATTCCCAATCTGGCCCTCAAACCATCATGGTCACCTAATAATCCCCAGTTTACAATTGGCTCATTCATCCCCCTCCTCTCCCCTGTAACTATTCCCCAGGTCGTTGCTGCAAATGAGAACGTGTTCTCAGTCAACTTACCTGGTAAAATAACGGTAAAATAAAATAAATAAAAATGTTATTTATATCTGAGCGCCGTCTCAGATTATTGCATGGTGTGCTTTTTCCGTAAAGTTTTTTGAAATCTGACACAGCGGTTGCATTAAGAACAAGTGTATCTTTAATTCTATGTAAAACATGTATCTTTCATCAAAGTTTATGATGAGTATTTCTGTTATTTGATGTGGCTCTGCAATTTCTCCGGATATTTTGGAGGCATTTCTGAACATGGCGCCAATGTAAACTAAGATTTTTGGATATAAATATGCACATTATCGAACAAAACATACATGTATTGTGTAACATGATGTCCTATGAGTCATCTGATGAAGATCATCAAAGGTTAGTGATTCATTTTATCTCTATTTCTGCTTTTTGTGACTGCTATCTTTGGTTGGGAAAATGGCTGTGTGTTTTTTGGACTTGGCGGTGATCTAACGTAATCATATGTTGTGTTTTCGCTGTAAAGCATTTTTTAAATCGGACACGATGGGTAGATTAACAAGATGTTTATCTTTCATTTGCTGTATTGGACTTGTTAATGTGTGAAAGTTACATATTTCAAAAAAATATTTTTGAATTTCTCACACTGCCTTTTCAGCGAAATGTTGTGGGGGGTGGGGGGGGGGGGGGTTCCGCTAGCGGAACGTGTGTCCTAGAAAGGTTAACAACAATTGAAGCTTTCTGCCCATATAAGACATGTCTATATCCTGGAAAGTTTGCTGTTACTTACAACGTCATGCTAATCACATTAGTGCACGTTAGCTCAACCGTCCTTATATAGGGACACCGATCCCGAAAGGGATGGCTTAAGATAAATGTACTGAAAACCATATTGAATGAAAACTGCACAATCAAATTGGTGGGCCAACAAGTAAGAGGGTTTTAGCAGTTGAATTACATTTATTCAGTGCGTGCAAGGTAGCCACACCTCTAGAGTGCATTACTCGCCTGCATTAGATAAGTCTGAATACCAACTACTGAGATGTGTGTAGGAAAGTCGTGTGTAGGAAAGGCATACATTTCCTAAGTCTGAATATGCCCCACATTATGTAGTGCATTATTCCACACAATGCAGACACATAATGTAGTTACATCAAGCACTGTAACAATACTGTCAAGTTCTTCCTTTGATCTCTGTGTTTCTTATGACTAAGAACAATCATTCCCAGACATCCCCTATTTTTGATCTTGTTGATCCAAACACATATAATGACAGTCAGGCTATGTGCCATTAAAATTAAATAGTCATCCAAACTTTTTAGGTGAAAGAAGAATCTAAGATAATTGGAATGAGTAAAAAAATAGGATAATTAATTTGTATGGAAAGAATCTTAACAGCATCGTACCGCTTTTAAATAATCCAGATTCATTCAAAACATAACAGTGTAGAAGTATTTCATTTGTTTCATTAATAATGAGCTGGGCCCATTTCATTAGAATACGAACTTTAATCCTCAATACATATAAACCAACTAATGATATTTCTTTGGCTAATAGTACAAGTGAATCTCATTAAACCTCCTCCATTCAGTGTGTCCTGCATGTTAATTAATATGCCTTAGAATCTTGTTGAAATGTGTTTGTTAAAAAAAAGTTAATCATTTGGCTTGATTCATAATTAATCTAATCGTCAGAGGGAAATTGAAAGTCCGACCTATAGCATCCAAGGAGCACATCAATTCAGCTTGACGGACGGTTGTGTTTTGGTTTCCCTTTATATTCCTGTGCTTGTTGTGAAGTATCAACTATACAGTGGATATATTGTGCTCTAATGAATATTTACAAGACATAATCTAAGGGCTTTCTATGTCTATTTCAGATACAGTACCAGTCAAAAGTTTGGACACACCTACTCAATCAAAGGTTTTTCTTATTTTTTTCAATTCTCTACATTGTAGAATAATAATTCAGACATCAAAACTACGAAAAAACACATATGGAATCATGTAGTAACAAAACAGTACTTTATATTTGAGATTCTTCAAAGTAGCCACCCTTTGCCTTGATGACAGCTTTGCACACTCTTGGCATTTTCTTAACCAGCTTTTGAAGGAGTTCCCACATATGCTGAGCACTTGTTGGCTGCTTCTCCTTCACTCTGCAGTTCAACTAAGCCCAAACCATCTCAATTGGGTTGAGGTCGGGTGATTGTGGAGGCCAGGTCATCGGCCAGGTCATCTGATGCAGCACACCATCACTCTCCTTCTTGGTCAAATAGCCCGTACACAGCCTGGAGGTGTGTTGGGTCATTGTCCTCTTGAAAAACAAATGATAGTCCCACTAAGCACAAATCAGATGGGATGGTGTTTCGCTGCAGAATGTTGTGGTAGCCATGCTGATTAAGTGTACCTGGAATTCTAAATAAATCACAGACAGTTTGACCAGCAAAACACCCCCATACCATCACAACTCCTCCTCCATGTTTCACGGTGGCAACCCCACATGCGGAGATCATCCGTTCACCTACTCTGCGTCTCACAAAGGGACGGCGGTTGGAACCAATCATCTCAAATTTGGACTCATCAGACCAAAGGACAGATTTCCACCAGCCTAATGTCCATTGCTTGTGTTTCTTGGCCCAAGCAAGTCTCTTCTTCTTATTGGTGTCCTTTAAGAGTGGTTTCTTTGCAGCAATTCGGCCATGAAGGCCTGATTCACACAGTCTCCTCTGAACAGTTGATGTTGAGATGTGTCTGTTACCTGATCTCTGTGAAGCATTTATTTGGGCTGCAATTTCTGAGGCTTGTAACTCTAATGAACTTATCCTCTGCAGAAGAGGTAACTCTGGGTCTTCCTTTCCTGTGGCGGTCCTCATGAGAGCTAGTTTCATCAGAGCGCTTGATGGTTTTTGCGACTGCACTTGAAGAAACTTTCAAAGTTCTTAAAATTTTCCGTATTGACTGACCTTCATGTCTTAAAGTAATGATGGACTGTCATTTCTCTTTGCTTATTTGAGCTGTTCTTTCCATAATATAGACTTGGTCTTTTACCAAATGTATACCACCCCTACCTTGTTACAACACAGCTGATTGGCTCAAACGCATTAAGAAAGATAGAAATTCCACAAATTAACGTTTAACAAGGCACACCTGTTAATTGAAATGCATTCCAGTTTACTACCTCATGAAGCTGGTTGAGAGAATATCCAGCGTAAGCAAAGGTGTCATCAAGGCAAAGGTGTCATCCGGCCTCTAGGTCATCAGGCTGCTGATTATCCCACACACCTGTCACCATCGTCTTGCGCACCTGCACCTCATGACACTCACCTGGACTCCATCACCTCCTTGATTATCTTGTTTTTGTTTCGTGTTCAGTGTTCAGTGTTTATTTTATTTATTAAAACACTCACTCCCTGAACTTGCTTCCCGATTCTCAGCGAAATCGTTACAGAATAACACCTCACCTAAGGGAAGCATCAGGGAGTGTTTTATATTTATTATATTTTTTTGTGTCCGAGTAATGACGTCGGGTCCGGGAACTGCTACAGGCATCTTTTGCCGAAACCAGATCGCCATGCTCCCCTGCCTCTGCCGGCTCGTTGTGCTTTCATGCCTTAGCCGGATCGCCAGGCTTCTCTGCCTCAGCTGGCTCATCGGGCTTTCATGCCTCCAGGGGATCGCCAGGCTCCCGTGCTCCCACCGGCTCGTCAGGTTCTCATGCCTTAGCCGGATCGTCAGGCTCCCCTGCCTCAACCGATCTGTCAGGTTCCCGAGCCCCAGCTGACTCGACAGGTTCCCTTGCCTCAGCTGGCGTGACAGGTTCTCGCTCATCAGCAGGGGTGACCGGTCCTCTCCTGATCCCTGGGTTTGTCCCCTTTGACGGCATCCTGCGGCTAGAGCCGGACGTCGGGGAGGGGGTACTGTCACGTATACTCCCTCTCCAGCCTCTAGATCATCAGGCTGCTGATTATCCCGCACACCTGTCACCATTGTCTTGCGCCTCATGACACTCACCTGGACTCCATCACCTCCTTGATTATCTTCCCTATATCTGTCACTCCCCTTGGTTCTTTCCTCAGGTGTTATTGACTCTGTTTTCATGTTGGTGCGTTGTTTTTGTTTTGTGTTCAGTGTTTCTTTTATTTATTATAACACTCACTCCCCGAACTTGCTTCCCGATTCTCAGCGAAATCGTTACAGTAGCTACTTTGAAGAATCTCAAATATAAATATATTTTCATTTGTTTAACACTTTTTTGGTTACTACATGATTCCATATGTGTTATTTCATAGTTTTGATATCTTAACTATTATTCTACTGTGTAGAAAATCGTTTTTTTTTAAATTGAATCTGTAGGTGTGTATAAACTGTTGGATCTGTAGGTGTGTATAACATCTAAGGTAAAATTATTTATTGGACAGGCAAGGACTTCAACAAAGACTCTTTCATGGCAGTGGACAGGGCGGTGTCTGTTCTGTGTAAAACTCTTCCTAGAATGTATTTTAAACATTTATTGACCTTTCTTCAGCTGATAAACATTGCTGCCAAATAATTATTTGAAAATGGCTTATGACACAGATGGTTGTGTACTATTTTTACTCACAGCTCTCGGTACACTTCACTTCACCCTGCACTTGATATAAATTAGGCATGATGCAGAGATATAAGTGACAGAAAACACTTCTGCATATTTGACTTCTGACTTCATGCACCGTCTGTGGTAATTGTAAAGTAGGAAGGATGTAGCTGATGGGATTATGTTAAAATTAGCTAATTTATAGACATGGACCAATAGCTTCATCTCAGCTTTTACTTTCCACAATGCTTACCTCATAGCATGCGTTACAGTTGAAAGCAACACCAACTACTGTTTTATGCATTGAGAACAGATGGAGTCAAACACACAAAACTTCTCTCCTTGGCCTTGTACAAACACAGAACAAATTATTACCGTACATGCTTACCCTACAGTTCCTTGCTAATCTGATTTAAATCAAATGATGTATTAGTGTGCGAGGTAATACCCTTGAAATACAAACACACTCTTATTCAATATATTAGAGGTGACCTCAATCATCGGAGTGTAGTTGAACAGTGGTATGTCAGGTAGCCAAGCATTTTCAATTTCAACCACATCTGTTTACTCATGGCTGGTGTTTGGATTGTAGCAAATACCCATAGCAAACTTCAGTTAACTGTTCTCATAAACTGGTGTTTACTGTTACATTAGAATTATATAATCGTCTCGCTGTTTAGTTTCCATTGTGAGAAATTAGGAAGCCATTATTGGACTCCAGCGACATCTAGATTTAATTTCCTCCTTTCTCCTCGCCTCCTCTTGGAAAAAAGCCTGCATTCTCTATGTTCACAACAAGCGGGCTCTTATAAGCTCCCAGTTATTTTATTTGGACGGGCTACTGGTGGAGAAGTAATATCATCCTTTCCATGTTCAAATCACTTCTTCTTACACAGAGGGGATTTGTTTCATTTATGTAACAATGAGAGAAACTGGCAGAGCTCCTGTTGGTTGCTACTGTAGTAAATGGAAGGAGCACACCAAGAAGTAAGGTGCTTTTAACAGAGAGCAATAGAGAAAGAGTGAGATGGAGAGAGAGAGAGAGAGAGAGAGAGAGAGAGAGAGAGAGAGAGAGAGAGAGAGAGAGAGAGAGAGAGAGAGAGAGGGGAAAGGGAGGGTGAGAGGGTGAGGTTGAGTGACGCCAGAGACTGAATGTAAAAAGTGTTAGAAGAAATATCGGAATAGAAGGGTAATCAACACTTTCTCAGATCCTCACAGCTTTTACTAAACAGCTCTACCCTCTGTCAGATGTTACACAGAGAAATATTTGATGTAGTTTAAAACACAGTACTATATTAGAGTGTGTAGAAAGGTGAAAGGGGAGATACCTAGTCAGTTGTAGAACTGAATGCCTTCAACTGAAATGTGTTTTCCGCCTTTAACCAAACCCCTCTGAATCAGAGAAGTGCACGGGTCTGCCTTAAATCGTCATCCAAGTCATGATGAAATCACAGACACACCATCACTACATATGTAATACATAGTATTTTTTACAGACCTAAAGACGTGATTTATGAAGCCTACATACCACGCCCAACCCCCAACCCACACCTCCACCCCACGGCCCATTGAACATACGCCTACACATGCAAAAGCCAAGAGCAGGATAATAGTGTCTTAATGTTTAATCTTTCCAGACTTGTTTCAACAGTCAGTACCTCCACAACATCTGCAGCAATTCAAATGTCCAGGTGCTCAGTGATCATAGTGAGTAGTCTGCCTGTGCACCACACAGACATCAATCAGACACTTCATAGAAATGATACATCATATCCTGACATTGAGGAGAGGCACTGGAGTTGATCTGAGCAAATACTGTACATCACACCTGTTCTGGTGCTATTAAACAAAGCTTATGTTAGTCTTCACAACCCGCTGGGCACACACTGGTTGAATCAACGTTGTTTCCACATCATTCCAGTGAAATTACATTGAACCAACGTGGAATAGACTTTGAATTGACATCTGTGCCCAGTGGGAATGTTCTACAAGTAGGAAATGTGTGTGCATGTGTGTGTGTGTGTGTGTGTGTGTGTGTGTGTGTGTGTGTGTGTGCGTGCGTGCGTGCGTGCATGTGTCTCTTTATCTGCTCATCAACACTGTGCCAAATGTTTCTTTATTCTATATATTTTACAGTCTGTTCTTCCACAACAGCACTGCAGGGTAAAGTTATTTTCTGTTTACTAACAGGGAGAGTAAATCAAGAGCAGGTTACATAATCAATCTATCTGGGTTTTCAAATCATAATATTGAACCAAAGTGTCAGTCTTTCCATTAGCATGATTCATTTCTGCCGTTTTAAGTTTACAAATTCTCTACAAGAACAACATTGTGTGTGTGTGTGTATGTGTGTGTGTGTGTGTGTGTGTGTACTACCGTCTGACACAATTTCCTCCCTATTTTCTTCCATAATTTGAATCTAAAAAAGTTATTAATTTAGCAGGGCTGAGAGGAAGCGCCTGTAAATAAATCTCTCTTATTATGACCCACAATGCCCTGTCAGGCTCATATATCATCTCTGCATATCATAATTAATTGCACGTAAATGTTCAATTAAGCATTAGTGGATGGAAGGGAGGGAGAAAAGCATCTTCATCCGTTCATTCCACAGACAGCCAACACACAAATAACTTTCATGTAATTATCAATCTTCCAATGAACATTTTGTATATTATACAGTACCTGGTTGGTTTAGTACTTTACCACTGGACAATTTCAGATCCTTTTTACTCTTATAAATGTACATGAATGGATCTGCACAAATTCCACTTGCCCCTCAATGCTGTACTAATGGAAAAGTGCTTATGCAAGTCGATCTCACCCTAGAGGCTTCCACATTTCCACTGGGTCTCAGTCAAGTCAACAATCTCATAAAATGTGAAATAACATTATGAGAAATGTAATGGTGAAGGAAGTTTGTTACTAATATATCTATCCCGTGTAGCCCCAGGAGTATTCCATAAGCCAAACTGACTTAACTTAAAATCGGAACAACCTGGAAATGCTTTTAAGCGGAGAATGTGTCTATCGTTCCCAGTTGATGAGTTATTGAAGTTGACATTGAAAATGTTGGACATTGAGGGGAATTGTTTAAAGTGATACTCTCATGTTTTTCTATGACATCTGTCTACATGTATATTTATACCTACAATGAATCAACATGTAGGAAACCATAACAGTATAGGACTAAAGAGAAAAACAAGCCAAATTCACAATTACAGCCCTCCTGTATTCTGCAGCATTCAAATAAGTTATTCCTGATTGTTCAAGCACAATGGTTTACTTGGCAAATAAAGAGGTAGGCCTGAAGAAGTAAACAAGGTGTGGCTGAGTTCTATCTGTAACTTCAGGTGGGATTTAATTTGCCTAGCAACAGACAGCGAGTGAACACTTCATATACATCTTTCTGAATTGGTGCCAGTGGTTAGGAGACTGGGGAGAAGAAGATAGGTTTTCAGTGCAATCACCCCAGTGCATTAGACTCAGCCACACAGTGGAGCATTTCTTCAAAATGAGCAACTTCCGCCATTAGGCTCGGAAATACTGCCAAGCACTCAATTTGCCCAACAAAGAGGAGAACATTTTGACATAACCATGGCAATTATTATATGAACAATGAGAAATACTGTACTGTAAAGCAAAACAGTTATGGTTGGCTATGTGGTTTGCACAACAAACAAAAAACATTTTGAATGAGGAAATTGTAAAATGTCCAGCAGTTTCAGCTTCCCAGAACATAGAGTTTGTTTCATGCTAAGCCAGTGTGTCACGTTTCTGACCTTATTTCCTTTGTTTAGTCTTTATTTAGTTGGTCAGGATGTGAGCTGGGTGGGTATTATCTATGTTGTCTGTTTCTATGTGGGGTTTCTGGTTTGGCCTGATATGGTTCTCAATCAGAGGCAGGTGTTAGTCATTGTCTCTGATTGGGAACCATATTTAGGTAGCCTGTTTTGTAGTGTGTTTTGTGGGTGATTGTTCCTGTTCGTGTGTTCATCTGGTCTGAGTTCACTAGTTCGGGACTGTAGCATCTTCGGTTCTTTTTGTCAGTTTGTTGTTTTTGTTCGTTGTTTAAGTAGCCTATTAAAATATGGATTATCATCACGCTGCAGTTTGGTCCTCCTCTCTTTCACCCGAAGACAGCCGTTACACAGTGGTATCAGAGTATAAGTATGTGGTTATGTTTCAAGATGCAGAAACATGCTGGCGTGGTCTGCTGACTGTTATGTTATTTTAGTCTACCATTGGAAATCCACTCCATGAGTAGTTGTATCCCAATTAGATCTAAATGCACCAACGAGACTTTTATTTTACAACCATGTAATGGAATCAATTTGCCACTGTCCTTAGCCTTGTTTTTCTCTGAGTGGACTACAACAAGATTATTTACTTTAGAGCATGGATGGGCAACTGGTGGCCTACCGCGGCCCTTTGTAGACCCGTGGATCAATAACCCCCACTCAGTCGGGGGTCTCAACTTACTGTTGAGAATTAGTTTAGTAGAATACACAAGGTGCAATTTCGAAATTTGGTTGTGTATCAGCAGTTTTCCTCTTATGTCAGTCACTGACAGTCACTCAATTATCCTATGTCAGCTAACAGTTTATAGATTGCTAAATTAGTTTAGCGGACAGCTATCTAAACTTGCAACAATCATGTCGAATTACCGACCAGGCGGCCCCCATGGATTTCGTTAGTCACTCAAAAACTACAAATTTTTCATTTTTCATTTTTCATTTTTCTGACTACATGTGTGGGCCCTCATGATGTTCAGATTTTTTGTTGCCCCTACCCCCATCAAAGTTGCCCATCCCTGGTTTAGAGCAAGGGCTGCAAAATGGAAGGAGACCCCAAAGGACATGTTCACCTGTGATTTACCATGTTTCACTGCCAAATTACCTTCATGTAAGGCACAATTTATGGTTTCTAATATCTATCCTGTAAATTGATGGTTGCACTCTATTTCTGCGGATCATTTTCACATTTCTTTTAAAGATAACTTCTTAATATTGAGTTGCACCCCCTTTTGCCCTCAGAACAGCCTCAATTCTTCGGAGCATGGACTCTACAAGGTGTCGAAAGAGTTCCACAGGGATGCTGGCCCATGTTGACTCCAATGCTTCCCATAGTTGTGTCAAGTTAGCTGGATGTCCTTTTGGTGGTGAACCATTCTTGATACACAAAGAAAACTGTTGAGTGTGAAAAACCTAGCTACTACCATACCCTATTCAAAGCTGGCCAAGCTGGCATTCTACTACATACAGACATTGTTAAGCCGAAGCCTTTTAAAATTGTGAGAGGCAACCCGGATGACTAGAAAGACTACCCCAACATCACATGATATATGTGTGTGTATGTATTGTATGTGCGTACATGCCTAAGTAAGTGTGTGACATTCCATCCAGGATCTGATGTCTGACAAGCAAAGTATGGAAATGAGACCTCAAAGATACACCTCAAAGCCATCATGCTCTTCATACATCAGTAGAGAGCAGGGGAAAAGGACCTGATTATGTGTGAGAGAAGATGGATCACACATATTTCTGTTATCTGGACGATAGCAGCTTGTTCTGTGTATATCACTTACTGAATGGAAGAGATTCAATGGTTTAGAAAAGTCAAATGGCAATTTAACTTTGATCATACCACATCACTGATTTCCATTTGAATCCATCTTTGATTGTGTCAGATTCATTTCTCTTTCCTGAAATATGAAAAAACAAGGTCAGGGTTTCAGTCGGTCCTGTGCTGCTCGTTTCCTCACACAGCCTGGTCTGGCTGCACTTCAATTTACCATCTCATTATTCAAAATGAAAAATGAAATTGGAGCCTGAAGCATTTGTATTTGAACAAAAGAAGGGGAAGCCAGATTATGAATGTTCAAAACCTAATTTCTATTGCAATTCCATTATTCTTCTATTAATCACAGATTCATTCTCTCTGTGCTCTTGAAGTTAAACCTCACTCATACACTATTCATGTCCTCCATTAAAAAGAAGAAGAAATTGGCAAGGCTATCTGCTATGTTTAATTTATGGAGGATGCTTTTTTATACTGTGATGACTCACAGCAAATGTGTCAGGGAAACTTGTTATGTTTAAATCAGTACGTATGAAGTCACTCGTTATTTGCCAAACAAGTCTAGTCATTCTGGCAGTTGAAGAAGACAAAAAGACAGCAAATTTAAATTGGTCCTTTTTTCTTTCTGTTTTAATCTCAGTGATTGTGATTGTGACTTTTTGCTCTTATTCTCTTTTATAGGAAGACTAATATCCATAGTGAGATGAGATTTTAATGCATATTGATTACTCCAGAGACCCGAGGATCGAGTCGGGGGACAAATCGCCAATTAAAGAATTTCCATTCTCCATAAGCTGCACCTTTCAATAGCTGACAAACACTACACATGTCCACCTCTGGATCGGCTCTGAGTATTGCTAAAATAAAGCAAATTCATCTTCAGAGAAAAGCCTTCTAACCCTTCAGAAACCTCCATGCCAAGCATGGGAGTGTGAATATTGCATATTCAGTGCTTTCCTAACAGATGCTGTAAAAAACATGAAATAAGTAAATACTTGTCCTGTTATACTGAAAGGTGAAAGCTACTGATAAATGTATGTGTATAATAAATGTGTTATAGAATAAGATTACACTCAAATAGTATATTATCTATACGGTACAATTACAGGGGGGAAATGTTATCTATAATCAGATAGACTAGAGTGTATTTTCCAACATTTCTGTTTGGACACATTTTGTCCATGTATATATTCATAAGCAGTGGAGCATAAAGGTATTCTCATTTGTGTGCAATAAAGCCTTGAAACTAACCCTGCATTTTAAGCACATTAAAATGGGCATACAAATGAAACATTGAAGTATGATTCGTTTGACTCCAGTGTTCCATATCTGCTATATAGCCTAGTATTGATATTGGCGCATATAGATTTGCAGGAAGTGTCTTTCTCATTATGATCAGCCAGTCGTTAGTTTGATTAAAAGCCTCATAGCCCCTTGAGGCTAACCTTGGCCTACACCACAAAGGGAGGTTGCAGAGTTGTAATATGTCGGACAAGGGTTTGATGCAATGAGATAAATACAAAACCACACCCCAAAACCCACCCACCCACCAGCCATAAAACACAATAACACAGGATGCAAAGCAATTTGTAGTGATAATTTTTGATCAGTGCCAAATGGAGTGAAATAAAAGGAGCCATTGGACTGGAAAGCCAACAGAAAGAGGAAAGACGTTTAAGACATTGATTCACCTTGGGTTCAGACCCAGTGTCTAATCATAGCTGTGGGAGGCCAGTCAAGACCAGGGTATTTCAGGCCTGGAGAGACAATGTTCTGTTTTAACTATGCTCTGCTCTACATGAATCATATTCCCTATGTGGGTTGTCAGCCATTACAGAACAGGATGAATGCATTTCATAGTCAGCCGCTATACAGTACTGCTCCACCAGCCCTGTTTGCTTTAGAAAGATCCACAGAATAATCAAATCGGCCTGAAAAGTTGAGAAAAAAACACTCCTTGTGCTCTTTTACAGTCTGTAAAATATAGCATCAGAATATATGGGTATTCAAATGTAAATGTAATTGAGCCCATTAACCTGTGAGCTACAGTATTATAGTTGGCTTGTTTGACTGTTTTTCACTATATTTCCACGTATGGATCTGACATGTAATAATAGATAAATACCGAGGTAATTGCAAATGTTGGAGAGAGGGGAGGACACAACATTTTCAACCCTCGTCACATTTGGCACGGTCTCATTAAAGTGTTGCTTATGCATATATCTGTTCCATCAGAAGCTATAAAGGAGGGTGGGGGATGGTGGCTTTGTGGAGGAAGGGAGGAGGGTATAGGAGGGGGTAGAGGGGTAGGAAAGGAGAGGGTTGTTCTGTGAAGCACACAACCTCATTATTCAGTCTATAGAACACACATCCACTCCATTGTTCTGTCAAATCAGCCCCAAACTGCCTGCCTAGCTGGGGTCTAGGCCCAACACAGACAGCTGCTGTAGTAGAAAACTGGTATCCAGATCTACAAAACACTCAGTCAGGAATAATGGCATTTGTTTTTTTAATGCTCTTCATTTTGAAGCATAATCATCATACCTGTTTTTAACTACCATCACAAAAGAGGGAAATGTAACCTAGCAATACTAAATGCTTTAGAGATATCGGAGACAAAGGAGACATTTATATCAGTAGAAAGAGACATTCTCCTCAAATTAAATATATTGGTTTCATTTCCCTTACTCCCTTGAAGCGGCCATGTTAGGAGAGAAAAAAGAGATAAGTGTAAGAGGTGTGATAGTAAGGGATGTGTTGGGAGGAGTACCTGCTCTGGCCGCCCTGGCTGCTGCTACATGGTGAATCATTGTCAGAAAGGTAAACTGATTTCATCACCCGGAGACTGACTGAGACTGGAATAGATGGCTTGTTTTTGCTCCAGCATGTCTGCTTGGCAAGCGTTCGTTCTGCCTTCCTTGAAGTGTGTGTTTCAGGACATTTCTGACACAGACATGGAGAGGCCTGCTAGTGTCGCTCATACCCACCAGGGATTCATTTAAATGTGCTTAACTATTCTTTAGCAGCAGCATCAATCATGAGGGATATGACAGGACCCTTTGTTCCAGACACAGGGTGTAAACACAGCTGCAGAGGCCTGGAGAACACTACTTCCCCTCCCTTATCTAACCACCACACCTGTCTGTCCTGTTCCACACACTACATCTAAACATAATCTACAGCTCTGATTATCCCAATGACACAAACGGAAGAATCTATATATCTATATCTATCTCTCTATACCTCTCTATCTCTCTCTCTCTTCCTCATCATCCTGTTCATTCTCTTATTGTTAGCAATGATTTACTCTGAATGTCTTCCATTATTTGATATGTAGTATTTGCATTGAATGTTACGTGTCTCTAGAGATATTTCCTATGATATAAAGTAAATAGTATCACAGCTACATAGCAAGGTAAACATTGTCTTGCCAGAAGTCAAAGCCCCACACTGTGATATGATGGCCTTTGACACAATTACTTGAGGTCAGATGAGCTGATGTTCTAACAACCTTCACTCCAAATGACAGCTGAACTACTTCACTGACAGACAAACAGACATTCTACATCTACTCTAAGCTCTCAACTCTACAGTGTCTTCAGAAAGTATTCATACCCTTTGACTTATTCTATATTTTGTTGTGTTACAGTCTGAATTCAAAATTGATTTAATAGATTTTTCTCACCCATCTACACACAATACCCCATAATGACATTTTTGCAAATGTATTCTAAATTAAATACATAAAAATCTAATTTACATAAGTATTCACACCACTAAGTCAATATTTTGCACAAGCACCTTTGACAGCGATTACAGCTGTGAGTCTTTCTGGGTACGTCTAAGAGCTTTCCACACCTGGATTGCGCAACATTTATATAATTTTACTAGGTATGTCAGTAAAGAACAAATTCTTATTTACAATGACAGCCTATCCCATCCAAAGCTGGGCCAATTGTGCGCCGCCCTATGGGACTCCCAATCACAGCCGGATGTGATGCAGCCTGGATTCAAACCAGGGACTGCAGTGGCGCCTCTAACACTGAGATGCAGTGCCTTAGACCGCTGTGTCACTCGGGAGCCCAACATCGGCACATTGTTATTTTCAAAATTTTTCAAGCTTTTTCAAATTGTTTGTTGATAATTACTAGACAACCATTTTCAGGTCTTCCCGTAGATTTTCAAATCTGTAACTTGGCCACTCAGAAACAAGCACTGTCTTCTTGGTAAGTAACTCCAGTGTAGATTTGACCTTGTGTTTTTGGTTACTGCTGAAAGATGAATTCATCTCCCAGCGTCAGGTGGAAAGCAGACTGAACCAGATTTTTATCCTGAAAAACTCCCCAGTCCTTAGCGATTACAAGCATACCCATAACATGATGCAGCCACCACAATGCTTGGAAATATGGAAAGTGGTAGTCAGTAATGTGTTGTATTGGATTTGCCCCAAGCATAACACTTTGTATCAGGACAAAAGGTTAATTTATATACCACATTTTTTGCAGTATTACTGTAGTGCCTTGTTGCAAACAGGATTCATGTTTTGGAATATTTTTATTCTGTACAGGCTTCCTTCTTTTCACTCTGTCAATTAGGTTAGTATTGTGGAGGAACTACAATGTTGTTGATTCATCCTCAGTTTTCTCCTATCACAGCCATTAAACGCAGTAACTGTTTTAAAGTCACCGTTGGCCTCATGGTGAAATCCCTGGGCGGTTTCCTTCTTCTCTGGCAACTGAGTTAGGAAGGACGCCTGTATCTTTGTAGTGACTGGGTATATTGATACACCATCCAATAACTTCACCATGCTCAAAGGGATATTCAATTGCAATTTTATTTTTTGTCATCTACCAATAGGTGCCCTTTTTTTGCGAGGCATTGGGAAAACCTCTCTGGTCTTTGTAGTTCAATCTGTGTTTGAAATTCACTGCTTGACTGAGGGACCTTAGAGATAATTGTATGTGTGGGGTACAGAGATAAGTTAAACATTATTATTGCACACAGAGTGAGTCCATACAATTTATTATGTGACTTGTTTAGCAAATTTGTTCACCTCAACTTATTTAGGCTTGCCGTAACAAAGGGGTTGAATACTTATTGACTCAAGACATTTCAGCTTTTCATTTTTTATTAATTTGTAAAAGTTTCACAAAACTTAATTCCACTTTGACATTATGGGGTATTATATGTAGGCCAGTGACAAAAAAGCTACATTTAATACATTTTTAATTCAGGCTCTAACAAGTGGAAAAAGTCAAGGGTGAATAATTTCTGAAGTCTGTGCAGCATTTTTATGCAATGCTCTGGTATTGGAGGAAAATGTTTTTGCCAATAAGAGTCTTTTGAACTATGACCAATAGAGTATTGGTTGACCTTGACATTCTGCACTGAATGTAGTTTATACAGTAACTGCTGAAATGGACCAAATGGTCTCATATTTAATCTGGTCTAATAAAGTCTATCAAACTGGGGTTGCACAGTTAAATTTGCTTGAAGTTGATTATTGCCATTACTCAATTAAATCAGAATTTGATCATTTAAAGCTAAGAGAAGCTGAATTGGCAGCACACAGTTATTTTTAAGAGACAACTGAGGCGTTCATGATTCTCTGTTTAGCACAGCAAAACTTATAATCTTCTAAAGACCAAACAAAAAGGGAACAGTGAAGGACAAACAGAAATCCTGTTAACAACAATCCTTAGTATTTAACCAGCTGACTGGTCAGCCAAGAGTACATCACCACTGCCCAAATAAAGGCCTTGTGAAGTAAATCAATGTGGGCCTCTGGTACATGACCCGGTTGACTTTGGGGGGCTAATGCATTGATGTTGATATGGAGAGTACTAGAGTGAAGAAAATTCAATTGTGAAACAGCAGAGTAGTCGGAAGTGTTGTAGGTGGGGAGGGGGGTGGGGTTAATTCAGAACAGGAGCACCTGGGAGAGAGAGAGAGGTCACCCCTGGGTTTAGCTAGCTACACAATCAGCCGTCTATGACCTCTGTGATGTGGGTTTAGTTGTATTCTCCAGATGCAGGTGTAACGTTGAGTGGTACCCCTTTTCTGCTTTGTTTGGAAAGTATCATTTTAAGATCAGTGTTGGCTACAGCACCCAACAAACAAGGGAATGAAAAATAGACAATACCATCCACCATTATAGACTATAGCCATATAGTACTCTGCACTTTACCACTATAGTACAACTGCTGGGGTGCAAAAGGAGAATGGACGAAGTCATGAACATTGGTAAATAGGGGAACATTTGGACAGTAACCGGTAAACAATCTAGCTACTATATGCAGCAAAACAAGTCCGCTATATTACATGTATAAGGCAACTTTTCCACACTGCAGAAATGGAAGACAAGGCAGAGGTTCATTTTGACAGTTTGAATAGAGCTGAGTGATTCCTGTCAATCTGATGTCAAGGCATCACAATAACAGAGCAGCACTGTGTCTAGAAAGGCCAACCGCTGTTCATGGTTTCCTTGTTCCATACTATTATATCACAAGGTTTCCAGAAAAAGTTCAACAAGGCCTCATATATGTTCACAAATTATGTGTGTGTGGGGAAAGCCATTTTCCCACCGAGAGATACTGTACATGGTGTTATCATGTATTATTTGAGCCTGGCAAGAATGATATGAGAACAAACCTTCAACATTGTATAGCTAGCCTACCTCACAATTCATTCTCAATTATTTAATTAACCTTCTTTTCTCGTTCTTTGTTTCTCACCCCTTTTTCTACTGTACCTTCTGCAAGCCTTCTGAAAAAGGCAGCTCAGCACACCTGGAAGCCTAACCAGAGCAGCAGGATTTTTTTTATTTTTTTTTATTTTACCTTTATTTAACTACAAAAGTCAGTGAAGAACAAATTCTTATTTTCACTGACAGCCTAGGAACAATGGGTTAACTGCCTTGTTCAGGTGCAGAACAACAGATGTTTACCTTGTCAGCTTGGGCATTCAATCTTGCAACCTTTCGGTTACTAGTCCAACATTCTAACCACTAGGCTACCTGCCGCCCCCGTAGCTGATTTGGATCAGCTACTCCAACTTTTGTTCCTGAAATATTTCATGTTCTATTTCCTGGGCCTTTAATTTCACACCAGGTCTGTGTCAGTTGCACAGAATTGATCTGCATGAAATATCAAAGGCCTAGCCATGGCAGCTTTGAGAAATGAACAAATGATAATCTTCAAATCTGTTGAGCTGCGACAGAAGACTGTACTCTCTTTTTCTCTCTGTCCTTTCTGTCCTTTCCTTCACTTTATTGTCGTTCTTTTGTAAATTCTCTACTGTTGTCTTGCCAGGTCTTGTGTATGTAAGTACATGTGATTGTACGTTTGTACCCTCGGACAAAGCTATTGTGTACTAACTGTATGCCTACCAAAATGTGTCCTTCTCCAGTCAATATTTTCTGTTTTATGAACAGTTACCCACAGCAAGTAACTGTCATCTTTTATTTATCTTTTATTGTTTGGACAAAACTTAGAGTAGATATCAGGATTACACTCGGAGTTCAGTCTGGCACAACAACATAATGACAAGTGTCTTAAGGGACATATTTGAGGGCAGAAAAGCCAGACCATTATAAACTTGCAGTAATTATAAAGACTATTCCCCAAGGTCCAATATAAGGATGATAGCGTGTTAAGTGATCGTTGTTTTCTTTTTTCCACACAGGTGACTGCAGACATAAACACTGTACCTCTGGGGGATATGATCTATCACATGCAATTTATAAACAAATCATTTCACCGGATGAGATCTAATAACGTGCACACATACCTTCCTGTTTAATTGTATAAGTGTCCAGACACACGCACGGCCGCATGCAAACATGCAACTGCCTGCATGCACACACACACACACACACACACACACACACACACACACACACACACACACACACACACACACACACACACACACACACACACACACACACACACACACACACACACACACACACACACACACACACACACACACACACACACACACACACACACACACACAAATAAAGTGCAACGAAACACACCGTGGGCACGTCCAGCTTTCCTGAAAGTAATGAAGTGCAACCTTAAGACATCTTTATATAAAATACTGTGTCTCACTGTTTTCACACAGGGAGGTTGTGGAGCTGCTGCCGACGGCCATCTTTAACCCCACCACCTGACAGGTACAGGAAAGGAAGTATAGAATAGTTGCCTCAGGTGACTCCTCATCTGGGGTGAAATATCTCGTTATCAGCCATTGTTCGGCATCTTTTTGTGTGTTTTTTTATGATAAAAAAATAGTCAGTCTATCTGGTGAATGTTTGTTTCTGATCTTGAATGTCATACATTACGCACAACTCACCTATGCTCTTTGACCTTTTCCCTTAATACTGTGCCCTACGTTGGGAGCGCAGTCATCAGATTACTGATAGCACATGGTGATATTATTAACACATGTCCCCAGCCCAGTGAACCCATAACCCATCAGATAAAACAAACCACAAATGGACCAGCTACCTAATGAGAAACTGTTTCCGTCAGCCATTATTTCAGGAAGATGGATTCTGTGGCAAATCAGGCCCAATCATCTAATCCGTAAACTCAGTTACTTATTGTAACTTTGCGTGAATAAATAAGCCTTTTACCAGCCTGATGGAATTCTCATACACGCTGCACTCTAGTGGCAATACAGATATTATTCAGATTCATTCAACAGCCTGCTCTCACTGATGGCATATGGCACTTTAGACAACCAATGCCATATGGACACATATGGCCGGCGTTTTCAGACATAATGACAACAAACCATATGTAGGGTCATTTCTGACAGCCAGAGTGCATTTGTTTCCTCTGAAGGAGAAAACAATTCTGGGAAATGTGGCTTCATATCACACAATGTTTAACCAATCTGTGCTGGCTCATGTAGTGGAGAGAAAGAGAATAGATGTATGGAGATTAACTAAGAGATTGAAATGAAAATGCCATGTGTGTATACATCACCTACAACACAATCCTCACATGTGATTGGCCATTACATCTAGAGAGAAACATAATGGGGATGTATTCTAATCTGCTTTCTAATGCTTTGAGGAGCTACACATTTGCATGATGAGAATGTTGTGGTAATATTAGGTAAAACCTAAATATTACATTTCTAAATGTTCTTGAAATGTTCTGAGGACCTCCAAGACGAGTTAAAATGTATATTGCGTGAACATCAATAGGATATTATGCAAAAACTAAAACAAATATGATAAGAATGTCCTAAAAACTGGTAGATTTGGAAACTGTGGAACAATGTGCAACATTGTGGGAATGTTCTGTGCAACCATCATTACCACAAGAATAGTATTACAACATCCCAGACAACACCCATAACGTGATGAAATGTTCAGCACCACTGGACAGTTTTAGTGTTTTGGGAACATATCTCTTGTCATGTCTCCACAATGTCACCACAACCTAAGGAAATGTGTTAGGAACTTTTAAAGAACATACAAATGTGTTCTGGTAATGTTCTTGCAACATTTTTAATTTATTTATTTATTTAACCTTTATTTAACCAGGTAGGCAAATTGAGAACACGTTCTCATTTACAATTGCGACCTGGCCAAGATAAAGCAAAGCAGTTCGACACATACAACAACACATAGTTACACATGGAGTAAAAACAAACATATAGTCAATAATACAGTGAAAAAAAAAAAAACATCAGGCAATTGTTTTTTTTTGCAACATAATAGAAACATTGTAATAATCAGCACAACTGGATAGTTCTTGTGTTTTGGAAACATTTTGTGATGTCCCTACAATTTGATTTCTTTTGTATTTATTTTATTTTACCTTAATTTAACCAGGTGGGCCAGTTGAGAAAAAGTTCTCATTTCCAACTGTGACCTGGCCAAGATAGAGCAAAGCATTGCGACACAAACAACACAGAGTTACACATGGGATAAACAAACGTACAGTCAATAACACAATAGAAAAATCTATATACAGTGTGTGCAAATGTAGTAAGATAAGGGAGGCAAGGCAATAAAGTGGTGAAATAATTACAATTTAGCATTGACACTGGAGTGATGGACGTGCAGAAGATGATGTGCAAGTAGAGGACACTTGGGTGCAAAGGAGCAAAAAAAAATGTCCCACCAGACTGTTTGCACGACACAATGAAACATTCTGGGAACCACTAAAGAACAGACTAAATGTTTTCTGGTAATGTTCTTGTAACATCAGGTGAATGTTTTTTACACCCTAAAAGAAACATTGTTTAACAACAGGACAATTTTTTTGTGTTTTGGGAACATATGTTTTGTGATGTCCCCACAATCTTCCCACCAGACTGTTCCCACAACCTAAAGTAACATTCTGGGAACCTTTAAAGAACAGACTAAATGTGTTCTAGAAATGTTCTTGCAAACATTGTATAATCATCAGCACGATTGGACAGTTTTTCTGTATTGAGAACATTTGCCACAACATAACAAATGTTCTTGGAACTTTCACATTTTGGTTTACTGTGAACATATTACTGGTACATTGTGTTATTACATTACCTGGAAACCTAATAAGATCTTTTGGGGAATATTCTGTGGTGGTTGTTATAGATGTTTTGCAAAACATCTTAGTGAATGTTAGGAGAACCTTCCAAGGATATTTCATAAAATAAATAAAGGAGCTAAGCTAATGTTCTGGGAATGTTCACGGTTTGCTGGGTATACACTCACACCGGACTTACACACAACCCTGTTTTTCTTATGGTTGTTCCAAACATTCTGAAGTGTTGCGTAAATGTATTCTTCAAGGACATTGCATGTTGCATTGCTCTTTGAGGTTTGGTTATGAGAGTATAAAGATAGATACACCTCACTCGCTCTCTCTCTCTCTGTTTCTCTCTCTGTTTCTCTCTCTCTCTCTGTGTCTCTCTCTCTCTCTCTCTCTCTCTCTCTGTGTCTCTCTCTCTCTCTCTCTCTGTTTCTCTCTTTCTCTCTATCTCTTTCTCTCTCTCTCTCTCTGTTTCTCTCTCTCTCTTTCTCTCTCTCTCTCTTTCTGTTTCTCTCTCTCTCTGTCTCTCTCTCTCTCTCTGTCTCTCTCTCTCTCTCTGTTTCTCTCTCTCTCTCTTTCTTTCTCTCTCTCTCTCTCTCTCTCTCTCTCACTCTCTCTCTCTCTGTTTCTCTCTCTCTCTCTGTCTCTCTCTCTCTCTCTCTGTTTCTCTCTCTCTCTCTCTGTTTCTCTCTCTCTCTGCCCATTCTTACGAGGCTGGTACTGCTTCAGGCTTGAAACTCAATTTCTCAGCCCTTGAATAGACAGTGATTGCGCAGCGCTAACTCGATTGTGGAGATAGGGCAACACAGAGCTCTTGAATAGATTGGGGCCTTGGCTTTAATACAACATCACTCATGTAATACGCAAACACATTGCGATTCCATTTCATCCACAACACTTACAAATGGGAGGTTTTAAAAGTAAACCATACTCATTATATGGAGAGAAAAAAATCCCATGAATATGTTTAGTAGACAGACAATGTATTTATTTATGTACAATTGCACATTTAATCAGGCAATGTTGGCCTGGGTTGTTCTATTATAGCCTTGTTATTTTTATTTGGCATGTTCTGCATTAGTCAAAGTGTCCAGAGCAAAAAAACACGATAAAAACAACCAATGAAAAATAAACACCTTTGATAACCATTGTTTCCATTTTCCCCATTTAAATAATTAGTATATATTTGACTTATGTTGGGGGAGAACCTATCCTCGGCTCTACAGTGACATGCTTCATTTATTTGCAATTACCAGTTTATTTTGAATAGCGTATATTGATGGCGAACAGAAATTCTGACATTCCTATCAACAACGTGAGTAAAGAACAACTACAGTGACACATAGCCTACTATAAGATGTTCACAGATCTATGGCCAGTGTAATCACATGGACATGTTGGTTCACCACTGATTACCTTTCAGGGAAATGTTGTGTTTTAAACATGCACATTAAGCATTTCATACTGAAAAATATTGTCATCAACCTACTGTATGGTCATCATGTCGCTAACAAAGCTGACAATAGTGTCACACCCTGGCCTTTATTATATTGATTTTCTTTATTAGTTTAGTTAGGTCAGGGTGTGACATGGGGGATGTTTATGTGTTTTGTCTAGTTTAGGGTGTGTGTATTGTTTAGGGGGTTTTGTAGAATGTATGGGGTTGTGTTCAGTGTAGGTGTTTAGGAAAGTCTATGGTTGCCTGGTTTGGTTCTCAATCAAAGACAGCTGTTTATTGTTGTCTCTGATTGGGAGCCATATTTAAGGCAGCCATAGGCTTTAGGTGTTTGTGGGTAATTGTCTATGTTCTATGTTGCATGTGTGCACTTAGTTCGTTTTAGCTTCACGATCGTTTGTTTTTTTTGTTCGTTTAGTAAGTGTTTGTTTTTCTTCATTAAAAGAAGATGTCTTTTTTCCACGCTGCGCCTTGGTCCACTCATTCGTCTCATAACGATCGTGACAGAATTACCTACCAAATAAGGACCAAGCAGCGTGTCAAGCAGCAGCAGGAGCAGCGCATACAGGATTCATGGACTTGGGAGGAGATGTTGGATGGTAAGGGACCTTGGGCACAACCGGGAGAATATCGCCTCCCTCGTGAAGAACTGGAGGCAGCTAAAGCTGAGAGAAGGCGATATGAGGAGGCCGCACGGAAGCAAGGCTGGAAGCCCGTGAGTAAAACCCAAAACTTTCTTGGGGGGGAGGCTACAAGGGATTGTGGCGAAGTCAGGTAGGAGACCTGCGCCAACTCCCTATGCTTACCGTGGAGTGCGAGAGTACGGGCAGACACCGTGTTATGCCGTAGAGCGCATGGTGTCTCCTGTACGTGTGCATAGCCCGGTGCGGGTTATTCCACCTCCCCGCACTGGCAGGGCTAGATTGAGTATTGAGCCAGGTGCCATGAAGCCGGCTCAACGCGTCTGGTCCCCAGTGCGTCTCCTCGGGCCGGCATACATGGCACCAGCCTTACGCATGGTGTCCCCGGTTCGCCTACACAGCCCAGTGCGGGTTATTCCACCTCCCCGCATTGGTCGGGCGACGGGGAGCATACAACCAGGTAAGGTTGGGCAGGCTCAGTGCTCAAGGGAGCCAGTACGCCTGCATGGTCCGGTATATCCGGCGCCACCTCCCCGCCCCAGCCCAGTACCACCAGTGCCAACACCACGCACCAGGCTTCCAGTGTGTCTCCAGAGCCCTGTTCCTCCTCCACGCACTCGCCCTATGGTGCGTGTCTCCAGCCCGGTACCACCAGTTCCGGCACCACACACCAAGCCTCCTGTGCGTCTCCAGAGTCCTGTGCGTCCTGTTGCTGCTCCCCGCACTAGCCTTGAGGTGCGTGTCCTCAGCCCGGTACCTCCAGTTCCGGTACCACGCACCAGGCCTACTGTGCGCCTCAGCCGGCCAGAGTCTGCCGTCTGCCCAGAACCGTCAGAGCTGCCCGTCTGTCCCGAGCCGTCAGAGCTGCCCGTCTGTCCCGAGCCGTCAGAGCTGCCCGTCTGTCCCGAGCCGTCAGAGCTGCCCGTCTGTCCCGAGCTGTCAGAGCTGCCCGTCTGTCCCGAGCCGTCAGAGCTGCCCGTCTGTCCCGAGCCGTCAGAGCTGCCCGTCTGTCCCGAGCCGCTAGAGCCGTCCGCCAGACAGGATCAGCCAGAGCCGTCCGCCAGCCATGACCAGCCAGAGCCGTCCGCCAGCCATGACCAGCCAGAGCCGTCCGCCAGCCATGACCAGCCAGAGCCGTCCGCCAGCCATGACCAGCCCGAGCCGTCCGCCAGCCATGACCAGCCCGAGCCGTCCGCCAGCCATGACCAGCCCGAGCCGTCCGCCAGCCATGACCAGCCCGAGCCGTCCGCCAGCGATGACCAGCCAGAGCGTCCGCCAGCCATGACCAGCCAGAGCCGTCCGCCAGCCATGACCAGCCAGAGCCGTCAGCCAGCCATGACCAGCCAGAGCCGTCAGCCAGCCATGACCAGCCAGAGCCGTCAGCCAGCCAGGATCCGCCAGAGCCGTCAGCCAGCCAGGATCCACCAGAGCCGCCAGCCAGCCAGGATCCGCCAGAGCCGCCAGCCAGCCAGGATCCGCCAGAGCCGCCAGCCAGCAGGATCCGCCAGAGCCGCCAGCCAGCCAGGATCCGCCAGAGCCGCCAGCCAGCCAGGATCCGCCAGAGCCATCAGTCAGCCAGGATCCGCCAGAGCCGTCTGCCAGTCACGAGCTGCCCCTCAGTCCGGAGATGCCCCTCAGTCCGGAGCTGCCCCTCAGTCCGGAGCTGCCCCTCAGTCCGGAGCTGCCCCTCAGTCCGGAGCTGCCCCTCAGTCCGGAGCTGCCCCTCAGTCCGGTGGCGCCCTTTGGGATGGTATTCAGTCCGGGACTCGCCATTCCAGAGGCGCCACCAAAGCGGGTAGTGACTATGGTGGAGTGGGGTCCACGTCCCGCACCCGAGCCCCCGCCATAGGAAGGCCCACCCGGACCCTCCCCCTTCTGTGTCAGGTTTTGCGGCCGGAGTCCGCACCTTTGGCCGGGGGTACTGTCACACCCTGGCCTTTGTTATATTGATTTTCTTTATTAGTTTAGTTAGGTCAGGGTGTGACATGGGGGATGTTTGTGTGTTTTGTCTAGTTTAGGGTGTGTGTATTGTTTAGGGGGTTTTGTAGAATGTATGGGGTTGTGTTCAGTGTAGGTGTTTAGGAAAGTCTATGGTTGCCTGGTTTGGTTCTCAATCAGAGACAGCTGTTTATTGTTGTCTCTGATTGGGAGCCATATTTAAGGCAGCCATAGGCTTTAGGTGTTTGTGGGTAATTGTCTATGTTCTATGTTGCATGTGTGCACTTAGTTCGTTTTAGCTTCACGATCGTTTGTTTTTTTTGTTCGTTTAGTAAGTGTTTGTTTTTCTTCATTAAAAGAAGATGTCTTTTTTCCACGCTGCGCATTGGTCCACTCATTCGTCTCATAACGATCATGACAAATAGAGAGGAAATAACAAAACTCAGAAACCGCATCCATTATTGATAATGATAACCATTAATCTACTGTATAACAATCTCATTGTATAGGACCACTGAGCTTCATTCCTTATTTAGCGGCCATTATAGTAACAACATGTTGCAAGAAAATCATTCCAATTCCTATTAATGTATTCAAATCTACGTTACTGACTTGGTGTGACTGATACTAACAATAAGTAATGAAGAGTCATAATGAAGTAAAGGATTAGAATCCAAATCCAGATTAAATGTATCCTTTTCTCAGAATTACATTTACAGTGTACGATTTGTTTGCCATATATTGTGAACATTATTTTGTATTTGTATTCCTGTTGTAAAATACTGTTTGATATTGTGGAAGAACATATTATTATTAATCTGTGGATAATCTCAGATCCTATAAGGAAGTCTTAGTCCTTTAAGGCTGTTCCTGGATCAAATAGAATTTGCAAGTTGGCAAGACATGAAAACGAGAGATGATTGGCCATAACTTGAAGATGTATTTTGTTGTTGTAGCTTGTTGCTGTCTCAAAGCAGCGTGGGCTGTGCAGTGCTGTGGAGCTCAGCTAGGCAACATTTCAACCTTAATTACCTCTCCGATTGCCTCATCAAGTCAGGGGTTCAATGAAGACAGATTGTTCCATTGGAGGAGAATCTTTAAAGCCACAAACAGGAACACCATGTGGTTTAGCTCTCTCTCTCTCTCTATCATGTCAGAAAAGCCTTTGGAATGATTAAACCCTGCATGCCTGCCACTATCATGGACTTTTAACATGAAGAGGTGTTTCATTGAATACCATTTAATCTAAGTACTCAAATACCTCATTGTAATATATAGCTGAGCCAAGGCCTCGAAACTTCAGATAATGTAGATAGGCAGAACAGAACTACAGTACAAGGTTGCAATTTGGATTAAACTGGAGAAACAACTGTGTGTTTGCCGGTGTACTTTCAGTTTTATGTTGTAAATGCCAGTTGCTCTCCTGTTTATTGGGTATTATTTTTGTTTTATGGAGCAATTTCCTCAATCCTGGCCTGGTGATAGTGGCCTGCCTCTCCGATACTATAGCAGGCAGCGGCATAGAAAGAGAGAGAGAGACTCGAGGTAGCTAGCTGTCATTAGCATTGCGCTTTACACATTGTAGCAGAATAATAAGCACCAGCACACAAAAAGAGAGAGGGAGAGAGGGAGAGACAAGCTGATGAACACACAGCATGAAGGGGTGATTATGGAGTGTTAACCTAATGATTGGCGATGAGAAGCTGTTCCCGCCACTAGAGTGGATTCATTTCTCTGTCACTACAGCTTAATGGCTCCTTTTAAGGGAGATGAAATCTAGTCACCGGGGAACACCTTGCTGGAGGACTGCAGGTAGCTTTCCTAGCCTACTCCATTTGATCTCTAATCCTTGTTATAACAATATCCCAATGCTTATGGAACTAGACATTCATGTATATACATAATTGGGAGGGCACCATACAGAGATGGGCAGTATTTATTCATCTATGTTACATATATTTGAAATACATATTTCTATTATTTTTGAGTATTTTGTCATTTTTATTTCACTGGCACTACAATCCAATGTACTCTATTTTGTAACAAAATGCTTTTCTTTACAACTTTTAATAGTGGTTCACAATTTTTTGGCCCTCTATCACCCTAAAGTTGCTGCATTTATATCAGAAGTCTGTGGCAATACGGTGTGATAGGAGCATTTACTAAATAACCAAAATGTAATTGTAATTGTAAACATGAACCCTTGCAAAGCACACTGGGTATTATTCTAATGAGCTCCACCCCCAAACAAGGCCACATATGATTAAAATACAAATTGTTTACATTTTGGTTATTTAGCAGACTTTCTTATCCAGAGCGACTTACAGTCAGTGCATTCAACTAAGGTAGATAAACAACCACATCACAGCCATAGCAAGTCAAATGTTTCTTCAATTTTTGTTTTTATGTTGTTACATCGGTCTTTAGAGTATTTTGCAATTGTGACATGATATATGTTGATGTATCTTTACCTATCTCTGCACCATGGCCAATACAGAATCCAATACACTTCTTTGTTTTTTCAACATTAGTCAGTAACTGGTCATTGAGGAACAACTGCTCTTCTACAATTAACAAACTGGTATTGTAAACAGATAGGGGTAGCTTAGCATATCATATCCTTCATTTGTAACTATATGGGGATTTGTTGAATAAGCCAGCCTAAAGTGAGGGTACTATTAGGCATGTCAACAGTGAGTGATCATTGCATGGTCTCTCCTCACGTTAAAACCAGTCAGGGGCCAAGATGTCTGTTGCCAGGAACAAAGGTCACTGAGCATTCTAGAAGACGAGTGTTGGCCAAGACATAGAAATAAAATCTCTAGAACATTCTAGTCATTCTAAATCTATGGACCAACACAGCATCTCTGTGAGAAACTGAACCCAAAGACCTGAAAGATCTGAAAAAAGACAGATCTGCGTAGTCATTCCCATCCAACGTCCTTAAGTCCGTGAGTGCTTGTGTGTGTGTGTGTCCTATAACAATCTGTTTGTGTCCTTTCATTATTAATGCCATAGTGAACTTTGGGTTTATGTTACGGGAGCCCTCTCATCGCCGCACTGATGTTAGGCTCCTAAACAGCAGTGCTGGAGCATATTTAGTGCTGGGTAAACATTTCTAAATGACGCAGGAGGGTACGGTGAATCAGTAAAACACTGCAAACCACCTTATCACTCTGGACTGTGAAGCTCTGACTGCTCCAAGGACTCACCTCTTCACTGCTTCATATGGCAACATCTTTGGGTGCAAGTTTTGGGTAAACTTCACGCTCATGTGTAATGGATTGTTAACTGTGGGAGGTTATGTACAGTCTTTCAACAGTGATGTAAAAGCATCCTTTATATTGTCCATTTGTACTCCGCCTCTATGCATTGTTGATACCCTGTACTGTATGGTAGCTGAAATGTCAACATCAGCTGGTTTGAACGATCAAATATGGCAAAATTCCATGATCCGGAATCTTTTTTGCGATTTGTCATTAAGACTCAACGTAATATTTCATAGGGCAAAACTAAACACATGCTTACAGTACATCTCTACATCCCTTTCCACTGCCAATATTCGTTAGCTTCATAGTTGGAATTACACAGGCCTAAAAACCATTCAATGCTTATGAAGAACACAGTAGTGTGGTGAAGACAATTATACACTGGTAACTGTTTAATAAATCCATCATACACTCCTTATATGATGCCTTTTTAGTCCTGCTACATTATTAATTGCCTCCATACTGCTCTGTGTACCTACAATGTGAGGGAATCTGTCCACACTAATAACACTCAGATCCTAAAACACAGGCAGCACAATATATAATACATTATTTACAGTAATTACAATTATTGATCTCTTATTTAATCAATCATATGATGGAAGGAGGACAAAAATAGCTGCCGCTGCTGCTCACACGGAAGCATGAAAACCTTGCCCTGATACGCTAGCTTGGAGTCCTCCTCTCTCTCTGTTTGAAGTATTGGGCTTTCAGGAGTACATCAGGTGATCAAAGAAGGAGCAAAGCCACTGAGATGGAAGGAGGGGGGAAGGTATCTGTGGACGAATGGAGGATTCCTATAAAGGGGATTGGCATAAGTTCCTACAGTATCACAGGGCCAGAGGGGAAGGTATGGCTCTCTGTACTCCAATGTTACTGTAATTGTAACGGTCCTGACCTGGTTTATGTTGTTTTTGTATGTGTTTAGGTCAGGGCATGTGTTTTGGGTGGGCAGTCTATGTTATCTGTTTCTATGTTGGTTTTGGGTTGCCTGGTATGGCTCTTAATTAGAGGCAGGTGGTTTGCGTTTTCCTCTAATTAAGAGTCATATTTAGGTAGGGCGTTCTCACTGTTTGTTTGTGGGTGATTGTCTTCCGTATCTGTGTTATGTCTTGCACCATACGGGACTGTTCGGTTGTTCGTGTCATTTCGATGTAGTCTGTTTCTGTCCGTAAGTGTTACGTTTAGTTATGTAAGTTTATGTTCAGGTTTCGTCTACTTCGTTTTCTTGTTTTGTATTTTTGAAAGTGTTTTGTTTTTTTGTGTTGCCATCATCGTTTTTTCAAATAAATAGATGGCTTATTTCCCTACTGCTGCATTTTGGTCTGATGATCCTTCTCTCCTCTCCTCGTCCGAGGATGAGGAGAGCGAAAGCCCTTACAGAATCACCCACCACGCTAGGACCAAGCGGCAAGGGAAAACTCAATGGAGTAAGGGACAGGAAAAGAAGGAGCAATGGACATGGGACGATATATTGGACGGAAAGGGTTGCTACACATGGGAGGAGATCCTGGCTGGTAGGGATCGCCTCCCATGGGAACAGCTGGAGGCACTGAGGAGAGCAGAGGCTACCGGAGAGAGGAACCGGAGCTATGAGGGAACGCGTCTGGCACGGAAGCCCAAAAAGCCCGTAAGTAACACCCAAAAATTTCTTGGGGGGGGGCTAAGAGGTAGTGGGCCAAGGGCAGGTAGGAGACCTGCGCCCACTTCCCAGGCTTACCGTGGAGAGCGGGAGTACGGGCAGGCGCCGTGTTACGCAGTAGAGCGCACGGTGTCTCCTGTACGAGTGCATAGGCCAGTGCGGGTTATTCCACCTCCCCGCACTGGTAGGGCTAGATTGGGTATTGAGCCGGGTGTCATGAGGCCGGCTCAACGCGTCTGGTCTCCAGTGCGTCTCCTCGGGCCGGCATACATGGCACCTGCCTTATGCATGGTTTCCCCGGTTCGCCTACATATGCCGGTGCGGGTTATTCCACCTCCCCGCACTGGTCGGGTGACCGGAAACATTCAACCAGGTAAGGTTGGGCAGGCTCAATGCTCAAGAGTGCCAGTACGCCTCCACGGTCCGGTATTTCCGGCGCCACCTCCCCGCCCCAGCCTAGTACCTACAGTGCCTCCACTACGCACTAGGCTACCAGTGCGTCTCCTGAGCCCTGTTCCTCCTCCACGCACTCTCCCTGTGGTGCGTGTATCTAGGCCGGTGCCTCCAGTTCCGGCACCACGCACAAAGCCTCCTGTGCGTCTCCAGAGCCCTGTACACACTGTATCTTCTCCCCCTACTAATCCTGATGTGCTTGTCCTCAGCCCGGTGTCACCAGTGCCGGTACCTCGCATCAGTTATAGAGTGGGCTTCGAGAGTACAGTGTGCCCTGTCCCTGCTTCCCGCACTAGTAGGAAGGTGCTTATCCTTAGCCCGGTGCCTCCAGTTCCGGCACCACGCACCAGGTCTACAGTGCGCCGTTTCCGGCCAGAGCCATCCGTCTCACCAGCGCCATCTGAGCCATCCGTCTCCCCAGCGCCATCTGAGCCATCCGTCTCCCCAGCGCCATCTGAGCCATCCGTCTCCCCAGCGCCGTCTGAGCCATCCGTCTGCAATGAGCCTGCAAAGCCGCCCGTCTGCCATGAGCCTGCTAAGCCGCACGTCTGCCATGAGCCTACAGAGCCGTCTGCCAGACAGGAGCCGCTAGAGCCGCACGCCAGACAGGAGCCGCTAGAGCCGCCCGCCAGACAGGATCTGCCAGAGCCGCCCGCCAGACAGGATCTGCCAGAGCCGCCAACCAGACAGGATCTGCCAGAGCCGCCAACCAGACAGGATCTGCCAGAGCCGCCAACCAGACAGGATCTGCCAGAGCCGTCAGCCTGCCATGAGCGTCGAGAGCCGTCAGCCTGCTATGACCTGCCAGAGCCGTCCTGCTATGACCTGCCAGAGCCGTCCAGCCAGGACCTGCCAGAGCCGTCCAGCCAGGGCCTGCCAGAGCCGTCCAGCCAGGGCCTGCCAGAGCCGTCCAGCCAGGACCTGCCAGAGCCATCCAGCCAGGACCTGCCAGAGCCGTCCAGCCAGGACCTGCCAGAGCCGTCCAGCCAGGACCTGCCAGAGCCGTCCAGCCAGGACCTGCCAGAGCCGTCCAGCCAGGACCTGCCAGAGCCGTCCAGCCAGGACCTGCCAGAGCCGTCCAGCCAGGACCTGCCAGAGTCCCTCAGCCAGGACCTGCCAGAGCCGTCCAGCCAGGACCTGCCAGAGTCCCTCAGCCAGGACCTGCCAGAGTCCCTCAGCCAGGACTTGCCAGAGTCCCTCAGCCAGGACCTGCCAGAGTCCCTCAGCCAGGACCTGCCAGAGTCCCTCAGCCAGGATCTGCCAGAGTCCCTCAGCCAGGATCTGCCAGAGTCCCTCAGCCGGGACCTGCCCCTTGTCCCGGTGCTGCCCCTTATCCCGGTGCTGCCCCTTGTCCCGGTGCTGCCCCTTGTCCCGGTGCTGCCCCTTGTCCCGGTGCTGCCCCTTGTCCCGGTGCTGCCCCTTGTCCCGGTGATACCCCTTGTCCCGGTGCTGCCCCTTGTCCCGGTGCTGCCCCTTCTCCCGGTGCTGGCCGTTCATTTAGGGGATGTTAGTTTTAGGGTGGTCATTAGGAGGGGAAGACAGAAGCGGGGAGTGACTATGGTGGTGTGGGGACAGCGTCCAGAGCCGGAGCCACCACCGTGGTCAACTGCCCACCCAGACCCTCCCCTGGACTTTGTGCTGGTGCGCCCGGCGTTCGCACCTTGAGGGGGGGGTTCTGTAACGGTCCTGACCTGTTTTATGTTGTTTTTGTATGTGTTTAGGTCAGGGCATGTGTTTTGGGTGGGCAGTCTATGTTATCTGTTTCTATGTTGGTTTTGGGTTGCCTGGTATGGCTCTTAATTAGAGGCAGGTGGTTTGCGTTTTCCTCTAATTAAGAGTCATATTTAGGTAGGGCGTTCTCACTGTTTGTTTGTGGGTGATTGTCTTCCGTATCTGTGTTATGTCTTGCACCATACGGGACTGTTCGGTTGTTCGTGTCATTTCGATGTAGTCTGTCCCTGTCCGTAAGTGTTACGTTTAGTTATGTAAGTTTATGTTCAGGTTTCGTCTACTTCGTTTTCTTGTTTTGTATTTTTGAAAGTGTTTTGTTTTTTCGTGTTGCCATCATCGTTTTTTCAAATAAATAGATGGCTTATTTCCCTACTGCTGCATTTTGGTCTGATGATCCTTCTCTCCTCTCCTCGTCCGAGGATGAGGAGAGCGAAAGCCCTTACAGTAATAGTTACCTCCACGTCTACCAAGACAAGAGCCACCTTGATTCCTATATTAAATCTTGGACCAAATGGCAAGTTATAGCTCTGATAGATAGATAGACCCTTGATCACAACATGACATTCTACTACTGAAGGGGGAATTCTGTCAAGTTACATTGGAGTATAGTCTGAGCTCGTGGTGCCGATTAATGGACATTGATAGGTTTCACACACAAAGTGATAAATCTGTCACACACACACACACGCACACGCACCCCCCCTCCCACACACACACACACACCTCATAGTTTTTTAATCTGTTGTGTTTTCAGACCTGATTGAAGCCAATCTCTATACTATAGATCCTAGAGATCCTATGGATCCACACTGCATCTGAGAAGATGTGAGGTTTTAACCCTTGACCTGCCACAACATGGCAGCAGGTCATCAGCAGGCGATAGTAGATAATTCTGTATGGAATACCATGAACAATGTAATGTATGAGATTATGAATGAGCCAGTAGGTTGATTGGGCCAGAGACATGTATCTAGACAGTTGGGCCAACTGTAAGAATTTTGAATATTGTTCTAATTCTACACATTCAGTCAGAGACACAGAGAGAGAGAGAGAGAGAGAGATGTGTGCTTGTGTGTATGTGTGGAATTAGTAAGTATACTGGTTGACACGTGGCAGTTTATCTGACACTCATGGTAACTCATTTGACAGCTGGTCGACAGGTTACACTGTTTAGAGCCGCTACCAGTTTCACAGTGTCCTCATCTATGTGCTGCTAATAATCTGGGTTTCCAAGGTTCAGAGGCCATTTTCACCACACAAATCTCAAGCCATGCTCTGTGGCTCTAATGAGCGATGAGGAACAACATGTTTTGAGATGAATGACGAAAACATTATGTGCAGACCACCAATCGATAGCAGTAGAGAGATTGCTGAGTTCTTATACTGTAAGAGTTAGAAATATGGACACGTCTAAATATGAGAGATTTTATGTAGGCTATTTCAACTCCAATGTTAACATTTTGTCTAAACATAATAAATGTTTCAGTGGCCAAAACTGAGGCCCAATTACACTTGAAATATTGCATACTTTTCTATCCATAATATAATGAAGCAGTAATTTTTTTAAGTAACAGTAATAATTTATTTCAGCCTTTAATAGCCTATACATCACTAGCAGGGTATACCTGTATATTTAACATTTCTGAAGGAGGGAGAAGGAAAAAAATACATCTTAATGATTTGCCCTAGCTAGCATCATTTTAATTATGGATTTACCCCACTACATGATCGATTTGAAGAAAGCCAGTAATACAAGTTGTACATTCTACTGTATTAAATATTTCATATCCATTAAATTTTCATGATTAATGTCCTGGAAAGAATCAGTTTCTCTAAGCCCATTGGTTTTATTGCTGTCTAAATTAAGGGTTTTATTCTCTTATACCAAGAGATATAGCCATATATTGCAACAAAGTTTTGCCTGCTCTGAGAAATGGAGCAATTTTATATTGATTCTGAGAGAATTTAATATGGAGAGAAAACCTTCCTCAAAAGAAAGAACTTGAAAGTGGTCTGTTTCAGAAGCCATAGAAGAGGACATTCTCATGTGACCAAATGGTACAATAATATCAGAACTGTTTAAAGAATAACTAATGATTAAACAATATTACTCTTGACTGCTTCGATATTCTGTTATAATCAGTTTACCAGTATTTACTGTAATTGTTTTTTAATTGTTTTTTAATACCCCTTTGTAATGTCTTCTAAAATAACTATCACTGTTAGAGCAATTTGCATGTATACTGTACAACTGAATTAAACATGTTTTGTAAAACTCTTGTACACTTACACTGTATGTAGCCTTGCATAATTCTGCAATACAATCCTGTCATTCTTTCTTCCATTCATTCAACACAAGTAATGTCTCAGCCGAAAAACGAATGCTGTATTCAAACAAGGTCAAATTACATCCAATTACATTTCATACACCAGTGCATGCAGGTCCAGAACATACGTCAGCAGTGAATATCCTTGATCATGACGCTAGTCATAGTCAGTGGAGTCTGCATTGCGGCTCACTCATATCTGTCTCTGTATTGCTGTTGGAGTACATCACACTGCATGGAGCGATATGGAGAGATACTGTAAGAGGTAGTATAGTGCTGTGAGAATAATGCGTCACCAAGCCCTAATGCTTCACTTGTGCTAAATCCTACTGATTTTGGCTGATTTTAAACCTAACGCTAACCCTAACCTTAACCCTTATCTTAACCATTTTTAAGTTCAACTTCAATGGGGTAGGGATGTTCCAAAGATCCCGGATAGCAAGGACCATTGGAAATTCATCCTAATCCTCATCGTACTCTACAAGATCTGTGCTGTCCTGTCTAATCATAAAAGCATTAATGCTACTGTATAGTAGCTTTATCCAGGATGATTCTATGAATCACTCAAGGCTTCCTAAGTTATGACCAGTGAATAAGACATTGATATTTTATGCATAAGACATTAGTATTTTGTGGTGCATCTGATTTAATGCTGCAGGTATAGGCAGAAAGACAGTACACCATTTTATCTAGTCTGCATAACATATTTTAGTGGCTGCTCAACTTTGTGCAGAGACAAACGGAACACAGTGAAAGAGTTTTATCCAATAAACCCTAAAACATAATGTGTCCTTTTTCTCCTGCCTCTTCAGTGATATTGGATAATGTTCCTGTCTAGCTACAGTTAAGCACTTTTCACCACTTCTGTGGTCTGCTCCAGAGCCTAGGAACATGAGTGGGTATTACAACAGAAACCTATATCAATGTACATCAACAATCATAGCATGATCAATGACAGGTCATAAGAAGAAGAAGAAGAAATGTGTCTTAATTGACTTACCTGTATAAATAAAGGAATGTGTGGACAACTACATGCAGTGTGATGTACTCCAACAGCAATACAGAGACAGATATGAGTGAGCCACAATGCAGACTCCACTAACTATGACTAGCGCCATGATCAAGGATATTTACTGCTTCCGTATATTCTAGACCTACATGCACTTAGAATATGTGGACAACTACAAATACCTAGGTGTCTGGTTAGACTGTAAACTCTCCTTCCAGACTCACATTAAGCATCTCCAATCCAAAATGAAATCTAGAATCGGCTTCCTATTTCGCAACAAAGCCTCCTTCACTCACGCCGCCAAACATACCCTCGTAAAACTGACTATCCTACCGATCCTCGACTTGGGCGATGTCATTTACAAACTAGATTCTAATACTCTGCTCAGCAAACTGGATGCAGTCTATCACAGTGCCATCCGTTTTGTCACCAAAGCCCCTTATACCACCCACCACTGCGACACGTTTGCTCTAGTCGGCTGCCCCTCGCTACATATTCGTCGCCAGACCCACTGGCTCCAGGTCATCTATAAGTCTTTGCTAGGTAAAGCTCCGTCTTATCTCAGCTCACTGGTAACGATAACAACACCCACCTGTAGCACGCGCTCCAGCAGGTATATCTCACTGTTCATCCCCAAAGCCAACACCTC
The DNA here is from genome assembly GCF_029448725.1 of Salvelinus fontinalis. Classification (NCBI taxonomy): domain Eukaryota; kingdom Metazoa; phylum Chordata; class Actinopteri; order Salmoniformes; family Salmonidae; genus Salvelinus; species Salvelinus fontinalis. The sequence continues at coordinate 78,572,114 of NC_074668.1, forward strand.
CTTTTGCTGCCTTTTCTTTCAGTTCCCTGCTGCCAATGACTGGAAAGAATTGCAAAAATTGCTGAAGCTGGAGACTTATATTTCCCTCACTAACTTTAAACATCAGCTCTCCGAGCAGCTAACCGATCGCTGCAGCTGTACATAGCCCATCTGTAAATAGCCCACCCAATCTACCTACCTCATCCCCATATGATTTTTATTTAGTTTTCTGCTCTTTTGCACACCAGTATTTTTACTTGCACATCACCATCTGCTCATCTATCAGTCCAGTGTTAATTTGCTAAATTGTAATTACTTCGTTACTATGGCCTATTTACTGCCTTACCTCCTCACGCCATTTGCACACACTGTATATAGACTTTCTTTTTTTCTATTGTGTTATTGACTGTACGCTTGTTTATTCCATGTGTAACTCAGGGTTGTTGTTTGTGTCGCACTGCTTTGCTTTATCCTGGCCAGGACCCAGTTGTAAATGAGAACTTGTTCTTAACTAGCTGACTTGGTTAAATAAAGGTGAAATATATTTTCTGTTCTATTTTCTATTCTATTTTTTATTCTAACCTTTAAGCTTCTTTCTACCAATAATACACAACTGCATCGGATGAGAAGGTTTGTTGAGAGAAAAATGTCACTTCATCTTTTGGCCTCGGCATCTCAGGTTCTCTGACAAAATATTTCTCTCACAAGCAGCACTGACAAATAAATAGCATTTTCATGTTGTTTTATTGAAAGGGGTGGAGAGGGACGAAATGCTATTCCAGAAAATCTTACTCTGCTACATTTATGGCTTGCTAGGGATTTCTCTCCAGATTCCGTTTTTATTATGACTCCCGTGACATTTTCCTGCAAGTTTATTATTATCAATAAATCAAATGCACTGAGTATACAAACACACCTTCCTAATATCGAGTTGCACCCCAGAAAATCCTCAATTCGTCGAGGCACGGACACTACAAGGTGTCGAAAGTGTTCCACAGGGATGCTTCATGACTCCAATGCTTCCTTCCTACAGTTGTGTGAAGTTGGCTGGATGTCCTTTGGGTGGTGGACCATTCTTGATACACACAGGAGAAACTGTTGAGTGTGAAAAACCCAGCAGCGATGCAGTTCTAGACACAAACCGGTGTGCCGGCCCCCCCCCCCCCCCCCCCCCCGCCAATGTTTGCACTTCTTAATATGATAACTGATGATCAATGGGCCCATCCCGGTCAGTAATTTGGCCATGCTTACCACAAGTTTAGATAGCTGGCTGCTAGACTAACTTACCACTCCCCCCAAAAAAATGCTGACATGGGCTAATTGAGTGAATGTTGATGCACAACCAAATTTCTAAATTGCACCTTGTAAGTTGAGACCCCAACTGAGTTCGGTGGGCCTACAAAGGGAGGCTGCGGGCCGCTAGTTGCCCTGTAACAAGTGACATCAATAAGGGATCATAGCGTTCATGTGAATTCATCTGTTCAGTCTGTGTCATGGAAAGAGCAGGTTTTGTATAATCAGTGTAAATTCCATCTTTCATAATCACATCATCCATTCCCTACCATAACACCTTTTCTGCAATGTTTTCTCTCCTGTGCAGATAGTATTAAACAATGCCCTAAATGTACAAGGCTGTCTGAACGGGAATGATTTATTACAAAGAGAGAAGTCTTTGCGTCGGTTTGCAGAGCTCTGCAGTGCAAAATAACCTCATTTATAATCCATATTGCTACGACTGGTTCACTTAATATTCCTGCCAGCAGCTCTAACGCCATGCCTTCTGTTGAGTTCAGCTGCAATAAAGCCAGTGCCTTTGAGAAGTGTACAAACAATATTAAACACATTTCATCAGATTGCCGTGATGCACCAAGAACACCTCTGATACAAAGAAGCAGGTCAAGTGTTGCCACAAAGACTATTGTATGACAGACAGTAGGGGTGTGCATCCTTTAGATGCATGCAGGCTCTATCAGTGTTGGGTTATTATTACAATAGCAACGTGAAAGAATGTTGCCTGCTATTGTGACACATGTATAAATCATAAGCTGAGAAGATTGTAAAGCGCATGAAATATAGGTCAGGGTGTGATATTGGTGGACATTCTAGTTTGTCTATTTCTTTGTTGGTGTCTATCGATGTCTCTGATTGGGGATCATACTTAGGCAGCCCTTTTTCCCACCTTCAGTTGTGGGATCTTGCTTGTGTGTAGTTGCTTTCTGCATTGCATATAGCTTTATGTTTGTTTTGTATTTTGTTGTTTTTTGGTGTCATTTAAAATAAAAGTATAATGTACGCCTACCACGCTGCATCTTGGTCTCCTAACAACGGACGTAACAGAAGATCCCACCACCAAAGGACCAAGCAGCGTGGCCAGGAGGAGCAGGGATCCTGGGCCCGGGAGAAAAGTGAGTGGAGAACATCATGGACATGGCAGGGGACAAGACCCTGCCATGGAAGCAGGCGGATGCAGCGAAGGAGGACCAACGGCGACTCCGAAGTTCACTACCACGACGGAAGCCCGAGAGGCAGCCCCAAAAATGTTTTGGCGGGGCACACGGGTTGGTCGGCGAAGCCGAGGGGCGAGTTTGAGAGCAAAGAGGAGTATTGGGATAGACTGAGCGAGGAGTATTGTGAGATGGTTGAGGGGAGTGATGGGGTAGAATGGATGGTTTGGTGTCTGGAGCAAGACAGTCGCCGTGAGGAGCATGGGACCAGTCACGCACCATGTTTTGCGGAGATACGCAATGTGTCTCCAGTGCGCATCCACAGCCTGGTACGTTCTGTGCCAGCTCCTCGCACCTTCACAGCCCAGTGCCCTGCACTTGCCGGGCTAAAGTGAGCATCCAGCCAGGACGCGTTGTGCCAGCTCTACGCTCCAGACCTCCAGTGCGCCTCCACGGCCCAGTATATCCTGCGCCGGCCATACGTACTGTGTCTCCAGTGCGCCTCCACAGTCCAGTACGTCCTGTGCCTCCTCCCCGCACTCGCCCTGAGGTGAGTGTCATCAGCACGGTACCACCTGTACCGGTCACACGCATCATGCCTCCAGTGCGCTTCCACAGTCCAGAGCTTCCGGCGACAGTCCCCAGTCCAGAGCTTCCGGCGACAGTTCACAGTCCGGAACCTCCAATGACGGTCCACAGTCCGGAACCTCCTGAGACGGTCCACAGTCCTGAACCTCCTGAGACGGTCCACAGTCCGGAACCTCCTGAGACGGTCCACAGTCCGGAACCTCCTGAGACGGTCCACAGTCCGGAACCTCCTGAGACGGTCCACAGTCCGGAACCTCCTGAGACGGTCTGCATTCCAGAGTCTCCAGTGACGGTCTGCAGTCCAGACTCTCCAGCGACGGTCTACAGTCCAGAGTCTCCAGCGATGGTCTGCAGTCCAGAGCCTCCAGCGCCGTCTGCAGTCCAGAGCCTCCAGCGGCGGTCGGCAGTCCAGAGCCTCCGGCGATGATCCACGGTCCAGTTCCTCCGGTGACGATCCACGGTCCGGTTCCACGGAAGCGGAGGGATCAGCGCTGCACCTTGGTCTCCTTCTAACAACGGACGTAACAGTACTGTATCAAAAGCTTTGGCCAAGTCAATACAAATAGCACTACAACATTGCTTAGAATCAAGGGCAATGGTGACATCACTGAGAACCTTTAAGGTTGCAGTGACACATCCACAACCTGAGCGGAAACCAGAAAGAATACTATAGACATAAAGAAAGCCAGTCAGCTGATGATTGACAAGTTTTTCCAACACTTTTGATAAACAGGGCAAAATAGAAATAGGTCTATAACAGTTAGGATCAGCTTGACCTCCCCCTTTAAATAAAGGGCGAACTGTAGCTGCCTGCCAAGCAATGGGAACCTCCCCAGAGAGGAGAGACAGGTTAAAAAGGTTAGAGATAGGCTTGGCAATTATAGGGGCAGCAACCTTAAAGAAGAAAGGGTCTACACCATCTCACCCAGATGGTTCTTAGGGGTCAAGTTTAAGGAGCTCCTTTAGCACCTCAGACTTAGTGACCACCTGCAGGGAGAATGTTTGTAGCGGGTCATGGGAAAAAGAGGGAGGACCGTCGGGGCTAGTCACATTAGAAGGGGTGGGAGATGAGGAAATGTTGGACGGACAAGGAGGCATGGCTGAGTCAAATAGGAAGCCTGACTTAATGAAGTGGTGATTAAAAAGCTCAGCCATGTGCCTCTTGTCAGTAACAACCACATCATCAACTTTAAGGGACATGGGCAGCTGTGAGGAGGAGTGTTTATTCTCCAGGTCTTTAACCGTTTTCCAGAACTTCTTGGAGTTAGACCCACAGAGAGAGAACTGCTCCTTACAGTAACTAACTTTGGCCTTCCGGATAGCCTGAGTGCACTTATTTCTCATTTGCCTGAACGAGAGTCAGTCAGCCTGATTGTGCATATGCTGAGCCTTTCGCCAAACGCAATTCTTGAGGTGGAGTAACTCTGCAAGATCACGGTCGAACCAGGGGCTGAACCTGTTTTTAATTCAAATTTTCTTTATGGGGGAGTGTTTGTTAACAATATCACTGAAAATATCAAAAAAGAAGGTCCAAGCGTCTTTGACAGAGGGTATCAATTTACAGAGACCAGGTCATGAAGGAAGGCTTGCTCATTAAAGTTTTTTAGCAAGCGTCTCTGACAAATCAGGACAGGTCGTTTCACTGACCAGCCATTATGAACACAGGCTGTAAAACAGTGATCACTAAGGTTATTACAGAAAACATCAGACTGATACCTATCAGGATTATTTGTGAGGAGAGTAGCCTTTTCTGGGTGTTTGGAGTCATACCATGTGGCATTGGTAATAATCTGAGAAGGTGGTTTAAGTATGTCCCAGTTTAGATCACCTAGCAGGAAAAATTCAGACTTAGTGTAAGAGGCCAGGAGAGATCTTAGGGCAGGTAGGGTACAGACTGGTGATGGTGGAGGCTGATAACACCCAGCAACAGTCAATGGAGAGCTATTTGAAAGTTTAATGCTTAAAACCAGCAAATTAAATTGTTTGCGGACAGACTTGGTGGAGACAACCGAGCACTGAAGGTGATCCTTGGTAAAGATTGCCCCTCCCCCACCTTTGGAAGAACTGTCTTGCCGAAAAAGGTTATAACCAGAAAGGTTAACATCAGTATTCAAAACACTCTTTCTTAACTACGTCTCAGTAATGACCAACACATCTGGATTGGAGCTGTGAACCCACACTTTCAACTGATCAATGTTAGGTAACAAGCTTCTAGTGTTAACGTGCAGAAAACCCAAGCTTTTTTACGAGAGCAGAAATCAGTGAACCAGATATCAGAGCACAAGTAAGAATTGGGGCTGGCAACAGTAGATGGGCCAGGGTGTACATGCACATTTCCAGAAATCATCAACAGTAATACAATCAAGGTACGGCAGAGGACAGGGAGAGCTCTGCAGTGTTGATTTATGACATTTGATTGTGCATTAGATGGCAACAAGACCATATTATACAGCAGTTTCATCAGGTAACATGAATGCAAGGCTGGCGGAGGCCAAAAGTCTGTGTAACCAGTAGAGAGTCAGAGTCCCAAGTATGGGAACAAACATAGTCTGTCCCACGGTTGGGTAAACAAGAAAGTTCATAGTCAACAAAGCATGCAGGAGTCATGAGGAAAATAGCAAAATAGCAAAGTGCATAAGAAAAAAAATATAACGACTTGGGTCTAGCCATTGTAAGTTCAGAGTCATTCGCCCCAACAGTGCCTGTGTGCTGGAGGGGAGTGAAAGCTCGGGAGAGAGAGGGGAGTGTGTTGGGGGAGACAACCAGGGCAGACGGTGAACAGATCGCCAGGTGGATTCCAAGCAGCAGTGCAGCAGGCAACGAGAGTAGGTGTCACACCCACTTGGGAGAAGCTTTTATTTCTGGAGGCAGATTTCTTGTAGAAAATGACCAATGGATGGTCTCTGAACAGCAGAAGGGGGTTTCAAGACCTCTGGATTTGAGTGGGGTAGCCTGACATTTGTTGTGCTCAAAGGCTTCAACACCTCTCACTTCACACCTCAGTGCTAATTGAAGTTGTGTCTGGTCTGTCTCAGTTCCAGGTTGGATGGTGTCCTTGGTAGTATTAATCCTTCCAGGTAATTTTGTCCAGAATTAGGTTGTAGGTTTGGAGTTTTGATCTGGAGTGAAGATCATGCTGTGGAGAGTAGCATCCTGTATATGTCCCTGCCATAAAATCAAAGTTTATCTAACTCCAAATCTATCTTTTTGTAAGAAACATGTTGAAAAATGTGAGTGCCCACATGCAGCTGTGTCTCTCTCTCTCTCTGTCATGTGTTATATTATGCACTATGTGCACAGTGGTGTTGGTGACAAGAAGAATACAAAAAGGATCCATCAAAGGCATTTGGTGTGCCATTATAGTGGTTTCTGACTTGTGGTCAGACTCTCAGGAACAAACTTAAATTTGCGCCTTTTTTCAATGCTGAATTGATAGTCATTGAGAAAACAGAGAGATGTCATCATGTATTTTTTTCGCAAACATCCTTTCTGAATTGAAAAGTAATCCAAGAAACAATCATTACGTTTTTCAAAAGGATCAATGGATGGTCTCTGAACAGCAGAAGGGGGTTTCAAGACCTCTGGATTTGAGTGGGGTAGCCTGACATTTGTTGTGCTCAAAGGCTTCAACACCTCTCACTTGGGAGAGACAACCAGGGCAGACGGTGAACAGATCACCAGGTGGAATCCAAGCAGCAGTGCAGCAGTACCACCTGCCTTACAGTAAAAATAATAATAATGTAATTGGATTACATGTAACAGATTACATGTGATCAGTTACTCCCCAACCCTGTTGGTATATTTGCTTTTTGTTGTTAAAACTGTAGCACCACAATACATTAGCAGTAATGAACTATCTTCGGACAATGATCAAAGCCAGTCTACAGTACAGTAGCAGGGCATTAATGTGGGTAATAACAGTCTTGCGGTCAGGCTTCTTACTGTCGTCCACCTTCCCTGTCACTACCACCACACTCCCTACATAATCTGCTGTTTCTCTTTCTTATCAATCTTCTTCCTTAATTAGCCAAGTCAGATGAGGCTAATGGCTCTTTATGAACTACAAGGTTGTCATTGAGCCCCCCCCACCACAACATGCTATCCCCCACTTCCATACAAATGAGTAATTATGGTTACAGCTGAATGGCTTATAGGGTTGATTTACCTTGGAGATGAGGTCAGAGAAGAAGTGAAATAGTACAATGTCTGGAAGTTCTCCTCTCATTTTCTTAGAATTCCCTATGGATAGTCTGATGATCAGTAGTAAAGAAGAAAGACATTTGGGAAGTTTGCAGTCCTCTCCATTTTCTTAGAATTTCAGATGAATCTTTGTCTTATGCAAATAGTAAGAATGTCAGTGTGTACTGTGCGTAGTGTGTAGCGGTACAGTACCGTGGTTGGGGTGTTCATTATTGTGTTTCAGACATACCACCTGCCTGCCAGGTGATGTGGTTGAGTGGACTCAGAGGCAGCTGTGCCACCCATGGTACAATGGTACAGTCTTGGGCAACTCAAGGAAGTTTCATTAATTCATAAGTACACAATCCCAGGCACGCCACTCCAGACAGGCAAAAATGTAAAAAACTATGCAACCTTGGTTTTCCAACTCCTTGATTTGCAGCAGCCCTCTTCAATTTGTTAAAGTCTTCAAGGAGCCAAAACCAAGCAGATGATTTTTGTGTTAGTGCCATCACTCAATTAAATGGGAAAAATCTCCTATGGACCTTCGAGAATTTGTGAAGGGAATTGAACAAAGCCTATAACAAAGGTAACCAATCTGTCCGACACAGAATTAAACAGTATAAAATGTATCTCTTCTCTGCCCCCCTTCTTCCTCACAATACACTCCTTTACGGTCTCATGGTTAGCATCACAATAAAGCCTTTTAATTGACATATTAAATAAGGAAATCAGGAGAAAAAACAGGAGTCTCAGAGGAGTGTGTTTTGTGTTTGGCTGGGCCTTGATGCAGTAGCACTGTTCTCCTAATCAGATACTGTATGAATGCATGGCTGGGAGAGAGTGGCCCCTCTAATTGGCTGTTTGTGTGTGTGTGTGTGTGTGTGTGTGTGTGTGTGTGTGTGTGTGTGTGTGTGTGTGTGTGTGTGTGTGTGTGTGTGTGTGTGTGTGTGTGTGTGTGTGTGTGTGTGTGTGTGTGTGTGTGTGTGCCTGCACATGCTTGTTTATGTGTGTGTGTTTGTCTGCCGATGGCTCCGCCTCCTTCAAGGACCCGGCAGCGTCCCATTGGTATTCACCCAGGGTCACAGTGTGCTGTTCTAATAGTGACGCACCACACCATTAGTGAGAGACCCCGGAACCTTCCATTTCCTTAACAAGGGGGACTCTCTCTCTACACTGGGCTGGACTTGATCCTCCCAAGGCATGTCAAACGTTCCCAGAACCCCTTCTTTACAGCAAAGACACCTTGAAACATGTTCACTGCTAATTTCTTGATATGTAACATACAGAAGAAGTGTTTCATTCCAATAATCGTTGTTTTGTAACTGACCCTGTATCGTTTTGTAACAGACGGATTATAAAGGTTTTCATCTATTTAATTGGCTTAATCTATTTTCATCTGTAATTGGAAACTTCGGGTGCAACCCCTTTTAATGTTTTGGCTCGGTGTTCAATCTTTTATGAAAAATAAGTCAAATCATCAGATTTCAGTTAATTATTGATATTATCCCATTTTTTCTTATCAGTTTAATTGCACTGAAATGTACTCCGCTTTCTAAATCAAAATGGCTCAAAGTACAGTATCAGGGTATCACAGATATGGTTATACATTAGTCGCTTAATCAGAATTGGAAATACATATTCTCATCCACAGATACATGTTATAACTGAGACACAGGGGAACTAAACTAAACCATAACTCAATCAACAGGTGTACACATGTAATGGCTTTCCTCCTCCTCTTCATCCGAAGAGGAGGAGCAGGGATTCGACCAAAACGCAGCGTTGTGAAATGACATGATGTTTAATTACCAAAACAGAAAACAGACAAACACTTGAAAAGTTACAAAACAATAAACGACCTAGACAGACCTGAAAGACGAACTCACATGAAACCCGAAGAACGCATGAACAGGAAAACTGACTACATAAAACGAACGAACAAACAAAACCGAAACAGTCCCATGTGGAGTAACATAACACAGACACTGACACAGGAGACAACCACCCACCTCAAACAGTGTGAAAACACCTACCTTAATATGGCTCTCAATCAGAGGAAATGAAAACCACCTGCCTCTAATTGAGAGCCATATCAGGTCACCCTTAACAAACATAGAACACACAACATAGACTACCCACCCAAACTCACGCCCTGACCGTCAAACACATACAAAATAACAGAAAACCGGTCAGGAACGTGACAACACATGAAACAGACAGAATACAAACAGTACCCATAAGCTGTCTACAGAGCAATTGCATAATCACATTTAAGCTTTATTTGAACAAAACACCTCATGGAATTCACAGTAGCCCAAGGACTGAAATGACAACCCATGGAATCTGTTCTCATCTATATTTAATTTCTACAAATGTGAAAAATGATGCCAGGCCATTGTTCTACTGAACTGTCTGCCATGCCATTGTTCTACTGAAATGTTTAGCACGCCATTGTTCTACTGAAATGTTTAGCACGCCATTGTTCTACTGAAATGTTTAGCACGCCATTGTTCTAATGAAATGTTTAGCACGCCATTGTTCTACTGAAATGTTTAGCACGCCATTGTTCTACTGAAATGTTTAGCATGCCATTGTTCTACTGAAATGTTTAGCACGCCATTGTTCTACTGAAATGTTTAGCACGCCATTGTTCTACTGAAATGTTTAGCACGCCATTGTTCTACTGAAATGTTTAGCACGCCATTGTTCTACTGAAATGTTTAGCACGCCATTGTTCTACTGAAATGTTTAGCACGCCATTGTTCTACTGAAATGTTTAGCAAGCCATTGTTCTACTGAAATGTTTAGCACGCCATTGTTCTACTGAAATGTTTAGCATGCCATTGTTCTACTGAAATGTTTAGCATGCCATTGTTCTACTGAAATGTTTAGCATGCCATTGTTCTACTGAAATGTTTAGCAAGCCATTGTTCTACTGAAATGTTTTGCACGCCATTGTTCTACTGAAATGTTTAGCATGCCATTGTTCTACTGAAATGTTTAGCAAGCCATTGTTCTACTGAAATGTTTAGCATGCCATTGTTCTACTGAAATGTTTAGCAAGCCATTGTTCTACTGAAATGTTTTGCACGCCATTGTTCTACTGAAATGTTTAGCACGCCATTGTTCTACTGAAATGTTTAGCATGCCATTGTTCTACTGAAATGTTTAGCACGCCATTGTTCTACTGAAATGTTTAGCACGCCATTGTTCTACTGAAATGTTTAGCACGCCATTGTTCTACTGAAATGTTTAGCACGCCATTGTTCTACTGAAATGTTTAGCATGCCATTGTTCTACTGAAATGTTTAGCACGCCATTGTTCTACTGAAATGTTTAGCATGCCATTGTTCTACTGAAATGTTTAGCATGCCATTGTTCTACTGAAATGTTTAGCATGCCATTGTTCTACTGAAATGTTTAGCATGCCATTGTTCTACTGAAATGTTTAGCATGCCATTGTTCTACTGAAATGTTTAGCAAGCCATTGTTCTACTGAAATGTTTAGCACGCCATTGTTCTACTGAAATGTTTAGCATGCCATTGTTCTACTGAAATGTTTAGCATGCCATTGTTCTACTGAAATGTTTAGCATGCCATTGTTCTACTGAAATGTTTAGCACGCCATTGTTCTACTGAAATGTTTAGCATGCCATTGTTCTACTGAAATGTTTAGCATGCCATTGTTCTACTGAAATGTTTAGCATGCCATTGTTCTACTGAAATGTTTAGCAAGCCATTGTTCTACTGAAATGTTTTGCACGCCATTGTTCTACTGAAATGTTTAGCATGCCATTGTTCTACTGAAATGTTTAGCAAGCCATTGTTCTACTGAAATGTTTAGCATGCCATTGTTCTACTGAAATGTTTAGCAAGCCATTGTTCTACTGAAATGTTTTGCACGCCATTGTTCTACTGAAATGTTTAGCATGCCATTGTTCTACTGAAATGTTTAGCATGCCATTGTTCTACTGAAATGTTTAGCATGCCATTGTTCTACTGAAATGTTTTGCACGCCATTGTTCTACTGAAATGTTTAGCACGCCATTGTTCTACTGAAATGTTTAGCACGCCATTGTTCTACTGAAATGTTTAGCACGCCCAATTTTCTACTGAAATGTTTAGCACGCCATTGTTCTACTGAAATGTTTAGCACCCCATTGTTCTACTGAAATGTTTAGCACGCCTTTGTTCTACTGAAATGTTTAGCACGCCATTGTTCTACTGAAATGTTTAGCATGCCATTGTTCTACTGAAATGTTTAGCACGCCATTGTTCTACTGAAATGTTTAGCACGCCATTATTCTACTGAAATGTTTAGCACGCCATTGTTCTACTGAAATGTTTAGCACGCCATTGTTCTACTGAAATGTTTAGCATGCCATTGTTCTACTGAAATGTTTAGCACGCCATTGTTCTACTGAAATGTTTAGCACGCCCAATTTTCTACTGAAATGTTTAGCACGCCATTGTTCTACTGAAATGTTTAGCACGCCATTGTTCTACTGAAATGTTTAGCACCCCATTGTTCTACTGAAATGTTTAGCACGCCATTGTTCTACTGAAATGTTTAGCATGCCATTGTTCTACTGAAATGTTTAGCATGCCATTGTTCTACTGAAATGTTTAGCACGCCATTGTTCTACTGAAATGTTTAGCACGCCATTGTTCTACTGAAATGTTTAGCACGCCATTGTTCTACTGAAATGTTTAGCACCCCATTGTTCTACTGAAATGTTTAGCACGCCCAATTTTCTACTGAAATGTTTAGCACGCCATTGTTCTACTGAAATGTTTAGCACCCCATTGTTCTACTGAAATGTTTAGCACGCCATTGTTCTACTGAAATGTTTAGCATGCCATTGTTCTACTGAAATGTTTAGCATGCCATTGTCCTACTGAAATGTTTAGCACGCCATTGTTCTACTGAAATGTTTAGCACGCCATTGTTCTACTGAAATGTTTAGCACGCCATTGTTCTACTGAAATGTTTAGCACGCCATTGTTCTACTGAAATGTTTAGCACGCCATTGTTCTACTGAAATGTTTAGCACGCCATTGTTCTACTGAAATGTTTAGCACGCCATTGTTCTACTGAAATGTTTAGCACGCCATTGTTCTACTGAAATGTTTAGCATGCCATTGTTCTACTGAAATGTTTAGCACGCCATTGTTCTACTGAAATGTTTAGCACGCCCAATTTTCTACTGAAATGTTTAGCACGCCATTGTTCTACTGAAATGTTTAGCACGCCATTGTTCTACTGAAATGTTTAGCACGCCATTGTTCTACTGAAATGTTTAGCACGCCATTGTTCTACTGAAATGTTTAGCATGCCATTGTTCTACTGAAATGTTTAGCAGGCCATTGTTCTACTGAAATGTTTAGCAAGCCATTGTTCTACTGAAATGGTTAGCACGCCATTGTTCTACTGAAATGTTTAGCACGCCATTGTTCTACTGAAATGTTTAGCACGCCATTGTTCTACTGAAATGTTTAGCATGCCATTGTTCTACTGAAATGTTTAGCATGCCATTGTTCTACTGAAATGTTTAGCATGCCATTGTTCTACTGAAATGTTTAGCAAGCCATTGTTCTACTGAAATGTTTAGCACGCCATTGTTCTACTGAAATGTTTAGCATGCCATTGTTCTACTGAAATGTTTAGCACGCCATTGTTCTACTGAAATGTTTAGCACGCCATTGTTCTACTGAAATGTTTAGCATGCCATTGTTCTACTGAAATGTTTAGCATGCCATTGTTCTACTGAAATGTTTAGCAAGCCATTGTTCTACTGAAATGTTTAGCATGCCATTGTTCTACTGAAATGTCTAGCATGCCATTGTTCTACTGAAATGTTTAGCATGCCATTGTTCTACTGAAATGTTTAGCATGCCATTGTTCTACTGAAATGTTTAGCATGCCATTGTTCTACTGAAATGTTTAGCATGCCATTGTTCTACTGAAATGTTTAGCATGCCATTGTTCTACTGAAATGTTTAGCACGCCATTGTTCTACTGAAATGTTTAGCACGCCATTGTTCTACTGAAATGTTTAGCACGCCATTGTTCTACTGAAATATTTAGCACGCCATTGTTCTACTGAAATGTTTAGCATGCCATTGTTCTACTGAAATGTTTAGCATGCCATTGTTCTACTGAAATGTTTAGCATGCCATTGTTCTACTGAAATGTTTAGCATGCCATTGTTCTACTGAAATGTTTAGCATGCCATTTTTCTACTGAAATGTTTAGCATGCCATTGTTCTACTGAAATGTTTAGCATGCCATTGTTCTACTGAAATGTTTAGCACGCCATTGCTCTACTGAAGTGGTCTGCGATATCTCTATATTCTATAAGTATTCAGCAGTGTTAGACAAGTGGTTCGGTCCAGCAGTAAAACATCACAATTACACCACAGGAGAAGTGCATCAACTACCTATTAGGACAAGTGCCCTAATATACTACTATTCACTCTTAGAAAAAAAGGTGCTATCTAGAACCGAAAAGGGTTCTTCGGCTGTCCCCATAGGAGAACCCTTTGAAGAACCCTTTTTGAGCAGGTGAGTAGGTCCTATTCACCCATGCTTCGCTTACCAATGATCTGCAGGCTTTAAAAGCATACAGCTAAAAGTTGGCAGACAGAATTGCAGAACAGACGAGTACTTTGATATTTTTTCCAATATAGTTCTCCTCTTATAGTTCTCTGCTTTTTGGTTCCAGGGAGAACCCTATTGGGTTCCATGTAGAAGCCTTTCCCCAAAGGGTTCTACATGGAACCCAAAATAGTTCTACCTGAACCAAAAAGGGTTATCCTATGACAGTTGAAGACCCTTTTTTCTAAGAATGGATGTCGTCAATGTTCCCCAGCTCTGCTACAAGAGGAGAACTATATTCTTCATTGGAAATAAGGTCAAAGTACTCGTCTGTTCTGCAATTCTGTCTGCCAACTTTTAGCTGTATGCTTTTAAAGCCTGCATATCATTGGTAAGCGAAGCATGGGTGAATAGGACCTACTCACAACACAGACCCATTCACTCTCTCCACAATAACATATTACTGCATATATTACTGTAGCATTAGCCTAGCCTAAAGATACTTAATTTAGCTGCTCAGTACCATAATTTAACACTTTGCATTTCCATTCAGGACTGACAGGATTCAATAACCTTTGACTTACGAACGGAAATCATCAAGAGACAGCCAATATCCTGGGAGATTAATTTAATGTTCAAGAATGGACTTCGCTGAAGGATTATCAATCCTTGACCTTAAGATTACTATTATTAATATGTATATTTGGGAATTGGAGCTCAGTGTTTTAGCCTCTGCGATAAAGGTCAGTGCTATAATGAAAATCAAAAGTACAGTAGCTTTTGCATCCACCCATTGTAGCACAGAGTAGGCCTAAACCAAGCTCTCAATCCCTTTAACAATCTACAGGATCAATGTTAGTGATGCTGTTTTGTACACAGGTTATCCACCTCATTTTCGAACGTTGCTATGGGCACAGCCAAACAACAGAAGTGATGGATTAGACTTCTGCTTTACTTCCCTACTGTCAATTTATTGAGCATAAAAGTAAACAAGTATAAGTGTGACGATAAACTATAGGCTACATAGCCGAACTATAAAATGTTTGAGTATCCACACTAGAGGAAAGTTTACTGTTTATGTACAGTCCTACACCTGTCAATCAACCAATCAACGCATCCTAGGCTACTGCACATTGTCTATTAATAAGCTGGTAACGCAAGACCACTCATGAGGTCTCCAACACACAGATACAGGTTCAGACCATTCGTGAGGTCTCTAACACACAGATACAGGTTCAGACCATTCATGAGGTCTCTAACACACAGATACTAGTTCATACCATTCATGAGGTCTCTAACACACAGATACAGGTTCAGACCATTCATGAGGTCTCTAACACACAGATACTAGTTCAGACCATTCATGAGGTCTCCAACACACAGATACTGGTTCAGACCATTCATGAGGTCTCTAACACACAGATACTAGTTCAGACCATTCATGAGGTCTCCAACACACAGATACTGGTTCAGACCATTCATGAGGTCTCCAACACACAGATACTGGTTCAGACCATTCATGAGGTCTCTAACACACAGATACTGGTTCAGACCATTCATGAGGTCTCCAACACACAGATACTAGTTCATACCATTCATGAGGTCTCCAACACACAGATACAGGTTCAGACCATTCATGAGGTCTCTAACACACAGATACTAGTTCAGACCATTCATGAGGTCTCCAACACACAGATACTGGTTCAGACCATTCATGAGGTCTCTAACACACAGATACTAGTTCAGACCATTCATGAGGTCTCCAACACACAGATACTGGTTCAGACCATTCGTGAGGTCTCTAACACACAGATACTGGTTCAGACCATTCGTGAGGTCTCTAACACACAGATACTGGTTCAGACCATTCGTGAGGTCTCTAACACACAGACACTGGTTCAGACCATTCATGAGGTCTCTAACGCACAGATACTGGTTCAGACCATTCATGAGGTCTCTAACACACAGATACTGGTTCAGACCATTCGTGAGGTCTCTAACACACAGACACTGGTTCAGACCATTCATGAGGTCTCTAACACACAGATACTGGTTCAGACCATTCATGAGGTCTCTAACACACAGATACTGGTTCAGACCATTCATGAGGTCTCTAACACACAGATACTGGTTCAGACCATTCGTGAGGTCTCTAACACACAGACACTGGTTCAGACCATTCATGAGGTCTCTAACGCACAGATACTGGTTCAGACCATTCAGTGCTTTCAGGGTGTGTTCATTGTCATAGTGACAACTGCAAATAATAATTCAATGGACATGTAAGCCTCATGAAAGATAATATAGCAACTCGTATGTAAATGTAGCAATTCCACAACAAACACCGTTTAGCCTGCACATCTTTTACAGCATGTCATTGCCTCTTAGCTCAAGTGGTTTGCAAGTGATTTCCATTTTTCCAATGGTTGACAATTTCTTTGGGTCTTATTTTCCACTGTGGTCATCTCTCTGTCTGTCCTGTGCAACTATTTACAATGCATCAGTGCAGCAATGTTATCATAGCCAGCCAAAAGTGATCCCAACAACTCACTTTCTCTCCTCAACTTTCCCAGACAGTTCATTTGGCCTGTCCTGTAGGCGTGTTTTACATTAAGCAATTAGCAAGCGTGAGCCTGTTAGGCCTAGTATAAGGCTATTTTTATATATATATATAAATGTCCCATAGCTTCCATAACCTATAGCTTTTCCTGGGATTTCAGGAGAAGAGGAATAGTATATTGCAGAGAGGCTTGTGTACTGCCTATATCCTGTTGCGCACAGAAACAGCTGGAAGTGAGAGGCTAGTGATGTGTAGTTGAAGTAAGAAGCTAAATATTAGCTAAATATTAGGCCATTGATTAGCTAAATATTTGAGTTATATGCTAAACATTTACCTGTCAAAGTGCAAGAAAAATAAGTTAACAGATTCTGAAATGGCAGATCTGTAATGCTTTCCTCAGGCTGCGGGCTGTGGTCCTCTTGCTCCTCTAAAGAATAGGCCTAGGCCTACATTTTTTGAAAATTATTCTACCTGGGATACAACAACACAGTGCAATGAGGAATATATTATTGTTATAAAGTGATTAAACAGTTATTGTCTATAGGCTGTAAACTGCAGTACCGTAGGCTCAAATGTTCTGCTTTATTTCATGCCAAAATGACTGCATAACCTACAGCCTAGACATGATTAACCATTCGGATCAGTTTAGGTCTATTCTCTACAGTTTAGACGGTCATGAAAGGTACATTAGCAGGCCACTCATATGGTGTAGTCCATTGTTAAGATAGGCCTTCTTTCCAACTCCCCACCTGTTCTTAATGCTGTTGCGTATTTTACATTCAGCAAGCAAGAGCAAGCGTGCTTCTATCCTCCAATAGACTATTAGTATATAAAATATGGCGAAATAAGTTTCCAACAAACTTTTGTAGTCTGACTTTTCCTGGGACTATCCCCCCGCACTCCTTGACCATCCCATTGGTTGCTGCATGAACGACCCCCTCAAGCGCGACATATTCATGCTTGTGTGAAACTTTTGAATATGGGTCAAAAAATATATATATCGCCCCGCCTATAGGAGTCCTCCTTGCTAGCTAGCGGGAGCCACACAAGTAGACAGTATCCTTCGCTCCCGCCTGCCCTGACTGCCATTAACAGAACTGCGGGAAAACAGAGCCTGACAGATGGAGGCAAAGGACACAGTCTACCGGTTGCCCCTGCCTCCCGCTAGCACAACAGGTGGGAGATTGGGGCGACACTGTGTGCTAGATAGCTTAGTCTACTAGTTAGCAACACTGTGTGTTAACTTGCTAGTTAGCTAGCTAGCACACGGTGTCACCCCCGCCTCCCGCCTGCATATTAGCCCATAATTCATGAACTTAATGTTAGCCTTAATACTGGAGTAAATTGTCATAGCTGAATCAGAGTTAGTTAGGTAACATAGATAAATAAGATGTTTTATCTATTTTATACTTGTCATTAGAATGTCTTCTTTTGGACTATACTGTTGGCAGTTACATTTTCCTTTCTCTCTAGGGAAAAGTCACTTGGGGCCCAGAGAGGAGAGAGGTCAGGCTTGTCTTTTACATGTCCTGGCAATATGCAGAATATCAGAAAGGGAGAAGTCAGGTTTGAACATTGTCTTCATAATGAATATATCTGTGAAACCATGTGAAGGGCTCCACTATGTCTGTACTCCAGTCACCCCCTCATTTTCACCTTTGGGGGGAGGAGTATGGCAGTGTCTGGAACCATTATACCACCCCTCTGATGTTGAACTTATCTTTCATAGTATATGACCTAGAGGTTCACTCCCCTTAGTGAGCTTCTCCAGGAGTGGGGAGAAGAGGGGGTGTATTTGAGATGGGAGTATCTAGAATTGACAATTGATATATGCCATTGGATGAGGTAATGTTTTGGTACTAAGAAGTACCAAGAACGAGATTAGAACCTCATCTTAGAATGCAAACTGAACGATAATTTATAGCTAATGCTATCTGGCTATGGGATACTCCTCTCTCAAGTAAAAGTCTTTCTTTGTGAACTGTTCCTGAGATCTGTGGTTCGTCATGTAAGTTGAGAGGGGTGTATCTTGGCTATAAAAGATACTAAGAATTGTTTTGTAAGCACTCTCAGAGAACTCATTTATAGACACTGAATTGATCTGAGAGTCAAAGGGCTATGGTGAAGCTCATATAATTAAAGATGGACTTTAAAATATAACTCTGACTTGTGTGTGGTTTGCTCTCTCATCATTTAGTAATAGCCGAGTGGATACCACATCTCGAACTGAGTTTTTTTTAAAGAAAGAGGTGAGCGAACCACACACACTTGAAGTTGAGTTTTTAGAAAAGCCTCTGTTACGTTGGCTCTGAGTGTATTCCTTTGAAAGAGAGGGCAACTTGGAGGCGTAAACAGGGCCAAGTCAGAGGAGAGTAATCTGAAAGTTTGCGGACTCAAAGAATACTCTGCTATTGGTCGGTTGCGGGCGACTTGGAGCCGTCCCGACACTGAATTGATCACAGTGGGGATTGGTACGGTCTGTGGAGGTGAGGGGCCAGGGTGACTGTGTGTTCTGTGTGAAACACGGTACTTGGTGAAGCCCTATTGGTAGAAGGACCTCATTCTGAAAGTGTCTGTGTGACTGTCTAAGTGACCCTCAGAGGTGTTGAATTCCAATTATTTTAAATGTGCTAGCCAGGTATGCCCTGGGTTACTCTGTGTGAGTATTTTGTCATGGGATCACTAGGTAATATTTGTAGGGGCGTTCTGTGTGAGCGGGGTAGGTTGACTCTGTGTGGGTAACCTTTTAATTATGTTCTGATGTTCTGTGTGAACATCTGACCAATCCTGTGTGGGGGATCCTTAAAGTTCTGTGTGAGTACCTAAGCATTTCTTACGTTTTATATGGATTCTGTGAATATTTGAAAATATGATAAATTGTATGTTTGTATAATCGATTACTAGAGAACTGATAAAGTAATGCTGAGAATATAATTAGATACAATTTAAACCACCCATTCGTAGACATACGTAGGTTTTGAGTTGGTATCTTTAATAGATCATTTGATAAAGATGAGGGTTTAAGCACTATTAAACTAGTCTACAAAATCTGGGAAATTGAGCTCTAGAAGCTGATTAGAGTGTGTCGACTTTTGGTTATCTTACCCTAACGATGGAACTATAAAACGCTTATTGGATTATCTCCGTCTGGGTACAACATTTGAAATAAAACTGCCCTTAAGGTGTGAAAATGTTTTATATTTTCTTCCCAGTATGAGAGGAGTTGTGGGATTTATTGAATAAACCATTTTCCATAAAGTTAGAGCAAATTTAAAGGGAATCTCGACGTAATTCATATTGTCGTACAAAGCCTAAGGTTTCCATCGAACTAATTATCATTGCGTGAGTAATGTGATGTAGTAAAGTAATTGAAAAGAGTAAACATAATCTACTTTTATTAAAAGGCGCAAGATCTGTTTCCTAGTCTATAAATGTCGATTTTAATCTTTGATTGCTAATCTATTCATTTGGCATGTGAGAATCATAGCCAGAATAACGCTTGGACCTTTATATTAGGGCTATTTTTCTGGGAAGTGTCTTGATTTTACGAATACAGACAATTGTAAAGTGGGTTTATTTGCGGAGAGTCTTAGTCATTCAAATAGCATTGGTTGTTCAGTGGTTAAATAGCTGCCTTCTAAGCTTGAGACCTGAGTCCGGTTCCCGGCAAATGCACTATAACTAAAATCAGAATTTTTGATTGTAATTCAACTATTTGTTTGTTTTGCCTGGAAAGATATGGTCGCTAGTGTTTGCATAAGATATAAACTGAACATTTTAATAGCTTGTTTGGTTCAAATTGAAAGAAGGGATAAATTGAACTTTTTAATAGATTGTTTAGGTTAACTTCTACTTCATCACAATCCCGGATCCGGGAGCACCCCCATCAGTAAAAAAGCTGACTAGTATAGCCTAGCATAGCGTCACAAGTAAATACTAGCATCTAAATATCATTAAATCACAAGTCCAAGACACCAGATGAAAGATACACATCTTGTGAATCCAGCCAATATTTCAGATTTTTTAAGTGTTTTACAGCGAAAACACAATATAGCATTATATTAGCTTACTACAATAGCCAACCACACAACAGCATTGATTCAAGCCAACAATAGCGATAACGAATAAACCAGCAAAAGATATGAATTTTTTCACTAACCTTCTCAAACTTCTTCAGATGACAGTCCTATAACATCATATTACACAATACATATAGAGTTTGTTCGAAAATGTGCATATTTAGCGGCACAAATCGTGGTTATACAATGAGAATAGTAGCCAACCTGCCAACAATATGTCGGGAGAAATCTTGGGAGAGGCACCTAATCTAATCAGTAACTAAATTTAAACTTGACTAAAAAATACAGGTTGGACAGCAAATGAAAGATACATTAGTTCTTAATGCAATCGCTGTGTTAGATTTTTAAAATTAACGTTACTACGACATACAGCGTGCGTTAAAGCGAGACCGCACCGAAATTAATGGCGGAATATGAGTTTTACATTTTTCAACAGAACAACGAATTCACATCATAAATAGTTCTTACTTTTTGATGAGCTCCCATCAGAATCTTGGGCAAGTTGTCCTTTTTCCAAAAGAATCGTTGCTCGGTTGTAGATTGTCGCCTTCAACGTTAGAATTAGCAGTAAACATTAGCCATGTGGGCCAGATGTGCCCAACTCCCTAGAACGCAGCACAAATAAATACCCGAAAATCGCAATATACTGATATAAACTGATATAACTCGGTTTAAAATAAGAACATTATGATGTCTTTAACACCTATATCGAATAAAATCAGAGCCGGATATATCTAAGGGCTATAACGGGAGCTTTCTAGAACGCCATCCTGAGGTCTGTCTTGCGTCATGGCGAAGAGAAGAAAGGGAGGCCTCCACGTTGCCAGCCCATTTATAAGGCCTCAGATCTGCCTAGCAACTCCATTTCAATTCTCACTATTCACTGACATCCAGGGGAAGGCGTATGCAGTGCATCTCAACCAATAGAAGGCATGAAAATTAATAAACCGACCTCAGAACAGCCTGCAGATTTCAGATTTCTCACTTCCTCATAGGAAAATTGCTACAACTCGAGTTCTGTTTTACTCACAGATATAATTCAAACGGTTTTAGAAACTAGAGAGTGTTTTCTATCCAATAGTAATAATAATATGCATATTGTACGAGCAAGAATTGAGTACGAGGCAGTTTAATTTGGGAAGGAAATTATTACAGTGCAAACAGCACACCCTCTTGAGAAAAGGTTAAATTGATAGACTAATTCATTCAAAATAATAGCGAAGTGAATTTCGATGCAAGAGGGTGTCTGTTGGCTAAATGATTTGCTGGAATAATGTATTGAGAATGTAGTCGTATTTAAACTACTGTATCATAGAGGAGACAGTTACCTAAATTAAAGTAATTCTAAATAATAGCGGAGAGATAATGGCGATAGAGTGGTGCCCACCAAAATGTTTTTCATTCTTATGGATTGACTGACATTTGTCATAAATTTTGCGGTGCGTGGTACTTTTTTAAAGCCTTGGACATTTCATAAGTGGGAAGAGGAAAGAGAAGAGAAAGTTGTAAAGTTTGGTTTTAATCTTACGATAAGAGGTAAGACAAAACGTTGTTGGAGAGGGGTTATGTTTTGCCCACTGGAAAGAAAGAAAAATAGGATATGTTAAGCTGAAAGTGATTTAGATGTGAGTAAGGAAACATTGTAATAATATATTCTGATGGTTATTGATTATTGGTTTGATTGTTTAGTTAACACCAGTGAATTTGAGCAGAAAGTTCATGTAGTCTAACATTGTAATCTGTTTCCATTAGAACTGCCAAAGGGGGAGGAGTTGCAATCTACTGCAGCGATAGCCTGCAAAGTTCTGTCATACTTTCCAGGTCTATGCCCAAACAGTTCGAACTTCTAATTTTAAAAATTAATCTCTCCAGAAATAAGTCTCTCACTGTTGCCGCCTGCTACCGACCCCCCTCAGCTCCCAGCTGTGCCCTGGACACCATCTGTGAATTGATCGCTCCCCATCTAGCTTCAGAGTTTGTCCTGTTAGGTGACCTAAACTGGGATATGCTTAACACCCCGGCAGTCCTACAATCTAAGCTTGATGCCCTCAATCTCACACAAATCATCAAGGAACCCACCAGGTACAACCCTAAATCCCTAAACATGGGCACCCTAATAGACATTATCCTGACCAACTTGCCCTCCAAATACACCTCTGCTGTTTTCAATCAAGATCTCAGCGATCACTGCCTCATTGCCTGTATCCGCCACGGGTCAAACGACCACCCCTCATCACTGTCAAACGCTCCCTAAAACACTTCTGCGAGCGGGCCTTTCTAATCGACCTGGCCCGGGTACCCTGGAAGGATATTGACCTCATCCCGTCAGTTGAGGATGCCTGGTCATTCTTTAAAAGTTACTTCCTCACCATATTAGACAAGCATGCTCCGTTCAAAAAATGCAGAACCAAGAACAGATATAGCCCTTGGTTCACTCCAGACCTGACTGCTCTCGACCAGCACAAAAACATCCTGTGGCGAACTGCAATAGCATCGAAGAGCCCCCGTGATATGCAACTGTTCAGGGAAGTCAGGAACCAATACACGCAGTCAGTCAGGAAAGCAAAGGCCAGCTTTTTCAAGCAGAAATTTGCATCCTGTAGCTCTAACTCCAAAAAGTTCTGGGATACTGTAAAGTCCATGGAAAACAAGAGCACCTCCTCCCAGCTGCCCACTGCACTGAGGCTAGGTAACACGGTCACCACTGATAAGTCCGTGATAATCGAAAACTTCAACAAACATTTCTCAATGGCTGGCCAAGCCTTCCTCCTGGCGACTCCAACCTTGGCCAACAGCCCCGCCCCCCCCGCTGCTACTCGCCCAAGCCTCCCCAGCTTCTCCTTTACCCATATCCAGATAGCAGATGTTCTGAAAGAGCTGGAAAACCTGGACCCATACAAATCAGCTGGGCTTGACAATCTGGACCCCCTATTTCTGAAACTGTCCGCCGCCATTGTCGCACCCCCTATTACCAGCCTGTTCAACCTCTCCTTCGTATCATTTGAGATCCCCAAGGATTGGAAAGCTGCCGCGGTCATCCCCCTCTTCAAAGGGGGAGACACCCTGGACCCAAACTGTTACAGACCTATATCCATCCTGCCCTGCCTAGCTAAGGTCTTCGAAAGCCAAGTCAACAAACAGATCACTGACCATCTCGAATCCCACCGTACCTTCTCCACTGTGCAATCCGGTTTCCGAGCCGGTCACGGGTGCACCTCAGCCACGCTCAAGGTACTAAACGATATCATAACCGCCATCGATAAAAGACATTACTGTGCAGCCATCTTCATCGACCTGGCCAAGGCTTTCGACTCTGTCAATCACCATATTCTTATCGGCAGACTCAATAGCCTCGGTTTTTCTAATGACTGCCTTGCCTGGTTCACCAACTACTTTGCAGACAGAGTTCAGTGTGTCAAATCGGAGGGCATGTTGTCCGGTCCTCTGGCAGTCTCTATGGGGGTACCACAGGGTTCAATTCTCGGGCCGACTCTTTTCTCTGTATACATCAATGATGTTGCTCTTGCTGCGGGCGATTCCCTGATCCACCTCTACGCAGACGACACCATTCTGTATACTTCCGGCCCTTCCCTGGACACTGTGCTATCTAACCTCCAAACGAGCTTCAATGCCATACAACACTCCTTCCGTGGCCTCCAACTGCTCTTAAACGCTAGTAAAACCAAATGCATGCTTTTCAACCGTTCGCTGCCTGCACCCGCACGCCCGACTAGCATCACCACCCTGGACGGTTCCGACCTAGAATATGTGGACATCTATAAGTACCTAGGTGTCTGGCTAGACTGCAAACTCTCCTTCCAGACTCATATCAAACATCTCCAATCCAAAATCAAATCTAGAGTCGGCTTTCTATTCCGCAACAAAGCCTCCTTCACTCACGCCGCCAAACTTACCCTAGTAAAACTGACTATCCTACCGATCCTCGACTTCGGCGATGTCATCTACAAAATAGCTTCCAATACTCTACTCAGCAAACTGGATGCAGTTTATCACAGTGCCATCCGTTTTGTTACTAAAGCACCTTATACGACCCACCACTGCGACCTGTATGCCCTAGTCGGCTGGCCCTCGCTACATGTTCGTCGTCAGACCCACTGGCTCCAGGTCATCTACAAGGCTATGCTAGGTAAAGTGCCGCCTTATCTCAGTTCACTGGTCACGATGGCTACACCCACCCGTAGCACGCGCTCCAGCAGGTGTATCTCACTGATCATCCCTAAAGCCAAAACCTAATTTGGACGCCTTTCCTTCCAGTTCTCTGCTGCCTGCGACTGGAACGAATTGCAAAAATCTCTGAAGTTGGAGACTTTTATCTCCCTCAACAACTTTAAAAATCTGCTATCCGAGCAGCTAACCGATCGCTGCAGCTGTACATAGTCCATCTGTAAACTACCCACCCAATTTACCTACCTCACCCCCATACTGCTTTTATTTATTTACTTTTCTGCTCTTTTGCACACCAGTATCTCTTCTTGCACATGATCATCTGATGATTTATCACTCCAGTGTTAATCTGCTAAATTGTAATTATTCGATTTATTGCCTACCTCATGCCTTTTGCACACATTGTATATAGATTCTCTTTTTTCTACCATGTTATTGACTTGTTTATTGTTTACTCCATGTGTAACTCTGTGTTGTTGTCTGTTCACACTGCTATGCTTTATCTTGGCCAGGTCGCAGTTGCAAATGAGAACTTGTTCTCAACTAGCCTACCTGGTTAAATAAAGGTGAAATAAATAAAAATAAATAAAAAATTACGTGGAACAATGTCAGGTCATTAAAGTTGATTGCAGTTTGAGTAGTTTTTATTTTTACAGGGACAGTGCATCCTTAATCACAGTTGTGTGTGTCTAATGGCAGGGTATTCCAGACATGGGAAGCTCTCACACTGAAAGCAGATTGACTAAAGGTACTTTTCCTTAAAAACAACCTGAGGATTGATTATAAAAAACATTTGACATGTTTCTACGACCATTACGGATACTTTTTGGAATTTTCATCGAACGGAACGAGGCTTTGGTTTTCTGAACATAACGCGCAACCCAAATGGCTTTTTTTGTTATAAAAGTAATATTTATCGAACAAAAAGAACATATGTTGTGTAACTGGGAGTCTCGTGAGTGCAAACATCCGAAGATTATCAAGGGTAAGCGAATCATTTTATTGCTTTTCTGACTTTCGTGACAAGCTAATCAAGCTAATATAAGGCTAACTGTTCTAGCATTGATTGATACACTCACAAAAGCTTAGATCGCTTTCGTTGCAAAGCATATTTTCAATATCTGACACAATAGGTGGATTAACAACAAGCTAAGCTGTGTTTTGTTATATTTCACTTGTGATTGCATGATTTTAAATATTTTTCGTAATATTTTTGAATCTGATACGTTTGGAAATTTTCTTCTGCCTTTCAGGACCGGAACGAGGCTGTAGTTTTCTGAGCATAACGCGCAACCCAAATGGCGTTTTTTTGTTATAAAAATAATATTTATCGAACAAAAATAACATTTATTGTGTAACTGGGAGTCTCGTGAGCGCAAACATCCGAAGATTATCAAAGGTAAGCGATTAATTCTATTGCTTTTCTGACTTTCGTGACCATGCTAATTTGGGGCTAGCTGTTCTAGCATTGATTGATACACTCACAAAAGCTTGGATTTCTTTCTCTGTAAAGCATATTTTCAAAATCTGATACGATAGGTGGATTAACAACAAGCTAAGCTGTGTTTTGGTATATTTCACTTGTGATTGTGCAATATACCAAAACACAGCTTAGCTTGTTGTTAACTTCTCTAGGATAGGGGGCAGCATTTTCACATTTGGATGAAAACCTTACCCAAATTCAACTGCCAGCTACTCATCCCCAGAAGATAAGGTATGCATAACACAACTTAGAAGAACTGAACTTATTTAGCAGGCGAAACCCCGAGGACAAACCATTCAGATTTTTTTGTTGTTGAGGTCACTCTCTTTTCAATGAGGTTTCATTGGGAAACCAGATTTCTAAACGACCTGCTTGCACTTCCTACCGCTTCCACTGGATGTCAACATTCTTGAGAAATTGGTTGAGGTTATTCCTTTGTGTAATGAAGAAGTACGGCCATCTTGAATGAGAGTCACATTAAGTGTCCTGTTAGATAGAAGCGCGTGAGCAGAACGCTGGCTATAATTGGTTTTAATCCTGTATTGAACACAGATCATCCGGTCTTCAATTTTATCGATTGTTAACGTTACAAAATACCCAAAGTTGTATTACAAAAGTAGTTTGAAATGTTTTGGCAAAGTTTACAGGTAACCTTTGAGATATTTTGTAGTCACGTTTGAGCAATTTGGAAGCGGTGTTTTTCTGGATCAAACGCGCCAAATAAATGGACATTTTGGATATATATGGACAGAATTAATTGAACAAAAGGACCATTTGTGATGTTTATGGGACATATTAGAGTGCCAACAACAGAAGCTCGTCAAAGGTAAGGCATGAATTATATTTTATTTCTGCGTTTTGTGTTGCGCCTGCAGGGTTGAAATATGCTACACTCTCTTTGTTTACTGTTGTGCTATCATCATATAATAGCATCTTATGCTTTAGCCGAAAAGCCTTTTTGAAATCTGACATGTTGGCTGGATTCACAACGAGTGTAGCTTTAATTTGGTATCTTACATGTGTGATTTAATGACAGTTTGATTTTTATATCATTTTATTTGAATTTGTTTCTCTGCATTTTCCCTGGCTTTTGGCCAAGTGGGACGCAATCATCCCACCTATCCCAGAGAGATTAATGAACTGAACTAAACTGTAGTTCTGATCTGTTCTTTCGAGGTTATCATGAAAAGTGACATCAGACGGTATCTTAATGCATGGAAGAGATAATTGGACCGAACAGTGTGTGTACCTCAAAACCTACTCTAACTGGCTGAAGAAGAGTGGCAAAGGCGTTGAATATGGCCCTGTCTGGACCACTTCTACCGGGAGAAGGGAGCCAAGCCAGAAATCGGTGTACAGTATCCAATATAAGCTATCAACTGCTTTTCTTTTATGTTTCTCTCAGTAGTGTGAGAGGAGTCCACGTGGAGTGAGCATGGAGAGAGATCTGTTCGAAACTTTTCTTATGTTGCTGGTATATTGGTTGATGAATGGACAAGACATAATGAGTGGTAAAGGTAGAGACATTGAAATTGGGACATTATCATGGGCCATCCACTTTGAACTGTAAAGTTATCTGAAGAAGAACGAAAAGGACGCCAGAAGAATCAATGCCTGAAGGAGGGGGTTGGTCAACTGTGCCAATAAATTGTTTTAGACTTTTGGGGTATCAGGTTGATTGTAGAGGTCTACACCACATAAAATTACAGTAATTTAGATTAAGAAATGCATTGAGATTCTGATCTGTATTATAATCGTGATTAAAAAATTAATAGTAGAATTATGGGATAATTATACTGAATGTTAATATGAATGTAAATTCGGCCAATATTGATGTGTGTTAAATTAAGTTTTTTACTTTGAGTGACAAGACCAATTTGAATCACCGAGGAATGTCATTCTAAATTTTGGTTGAATAATTAATTGGGTTTTTAATTATGATTTGGAATATTAATGATTTCCCTGACCTATTCTGAGCATAAGGACTTAGAGGGAAGACTGCCCTATATGTTGTGATGAGGCCTGTGTTTAGATACTGGTTCTCATGTAACTTAGGGAGCATTTCTATGTTCTGTTTTATATTTTTATTTTTCTCAACAATGGATTATTCTGTGTGATTAAACTTGTGCAAGTCTGTCTTGTAGAATAAAGGTTGTAAACTTAGTTTCAGAAGGGAGAAAGCTTACATATAAGCTAAGGTACTTGACATTGAAGGAATTTGATTCTTTATTTTCTTTTACATATTGATACATTTTTTAAATTCATATACTCTGTAACTACTGTTAGTAAGGTGTAAAGTTACTGTTCTGATTCTCCAGAAGGGACAGAGTCCCTTGAGAGGGGAATGTCGTAGCTGAATCAGAATTAGTTAGGTAACGTAGATAAATAAGATGTTTTATCTATTTTATACTTGTCATTAGAATGTCTTCTTTTGGACTATACTGTTGGCAGTTGCATTTTTCTTTCTCTCTAGGGAAAAGTCACTTGGGGCCCAGAGAGGAGAGAGGTTAGGCTTGTCTTTTACATGTCTGGTAATAAGCAGAATATCAGAAAGGGAGAAATCAGGTTTGAACATTGTCTTCATAATGAATACATCTGTGAAACCATTTGAAGGGCTCCACTATGTCTGTACTCCAGTCATTCCCTCCTTTTCCCATGAGGGGGGGGGGGGGGGAGTATGGCAGTGTCTGGAACCATTATACCACCCCTCTGATGTTGAACTTATCTTTCATAGTATATGACCTAGAGGTTCACTCCCCTTAGTGAGCTTCTCCAGGAGTGGGGAGAAGAGGGGGTGTATTTGAGATGGGAGTATCTAGAATTGACAATTGATATATGCCATTGGATGAGGTAAGGTTTTGGTACTAAGAAGTACCAAGAACGAGATTAGAACCTCGTCTTAGAGAGCAAACTGAACGGTAATTTATAGCTAATGCTATCTGGCTATGGGATAGACCTCTCTCAAGTAAAAGTCTTTCTTTGTGAACTGTTCCTGAGATCTGTGGTTCGTCATGTAAGTTGAGAGGGGTGTATATTGGCTATAAAAGATACTAAGAATTGTTTTGTAAGCACTCAGAGAATTCATTTATAGACACTGAATTGATCTGAGAGTCAAAGGGCTATGGTGAAGCTCATATAATTAAAGATGGACTTTAAAATATAACTCTGACTTGTGTGTGGTTTGCTCTCTCATCATTTAGTAATACAGGAAATGACCACAACAAAATGTATCCAGTTAGATAGGTAGCCTACACTATGTGCACTCCTAGTCCCCGGGAATGCAGCTCGAGAAGCTACCCTATTGATTCAGTTTTTTAGGGTCAATAAATGTATCCTACCTAGGCTACAACAAAACAATGTAATGAAGAATGTTATTATTGTTTTAAGTGAGTAAACAACTCTAGTCTAGGCTGTAAACTGAAGTAAATATCATATGTCACTTCAATAACCACTCAAAAGCCTGGCATTTTGACTGCATATTAATTTAGAAATAAGTGCATCTAGCCTACCTGATTGGGTAACCATTTGGATCAGTTATGGGGGTTTTCTCGTTAGTTTAGCCTACAAAGTCCAGGCACATTAGCAGGCCAGTAATATGGTGTATTTTGTCAGGATGTATTGGCTAACAGAAACATGCTAGTGCAGGGATTTCTAGTGGCGCGACAATCATTGAGGGAGTTGTATCCATAGTTTCCCTGTTTGCCTTCTGTGTTTACAAAAGTGATTGAAAATGGGATGTCAAAGGATGTTTTCACCACATAGGTTAAGGTTAAGACCAAACTCTTTGTGTTTCAGACCCTTACCCCCCTGTATCACTGTGAAACCTTGTTCTATCTTACAGTATCTCAACTGTCAACAATGATATTCCTAGCCTGATTCCGGATCTGTATGTGCTGTAGCCTAGCGGTTAGAGCGTTGTGCCATGCAAAAAACACATTTCCATTTCACCATGCACTGTACAGGTTACACACTTGCACATGTGTGAAACAGAACAAATATAAGCACCCACACTTTGACTTGTATTGCCAACACCATAGGAGTTAGACATTAGACCATCTTTAAACAGCCCATACTGTCTGTGTTGAATTAATGGGATATCATCTGCCACACCATACCACAGCACCACAAGAAGTATAGGTCCCCCCTGTCTTGGCACGAGATGGGGGGTAGTACCCCGTGGACCTTCACCGGCCTATATCAAGCCCTGATCAGTCATCTCCCAACACACCCCCTGAAGTATGGGGCCCATTGATTGGCCGGCCAGATCTCCTTCAGAAGGTTTGGAAGGGGGATTGGATGTGGGCTTGTGAAGGGCGCTGTTATTGACCTGGTCCTGCAGTTCTGAGTTCTCTGAAGAAAATTCTGTTTGTAAATCCATTTATGGAGGCATGTTAGGTTAATAAAAAACAACGGAGACAGAACAAAGGGAAAGAGCTTCGCTGTGAGAAAATATCCTCTCTTGTTTCTGCTTCCTCTGGCTTGAAGGCAGACAGGGTTGTTTTGATAGACACAGTGCATAAGAGAGATAGAGGATAATTATGATCTCTGTGTCAATTAGTTTTCACATCCTGGGATGGGAGCAGTAATGTATGCAGACAGACTCTCTCGTCAGCTGCAATCCCACTCAGAGTTAGGTACATCAGAGACGGAAGAAAGGTGTATAATGAGCGTGCACCACTGTATTTACAGTTAGATCTCAATTCAATGTCTTCTGATAGCACTCGTATGTTCTCTCTCTTTACAGATATTTAAATTCCAAACCCAGATGAGATCAATTGGCCCTGATAACCTGGTCCATGCAGTTCTCTCTCTGTCTCAAAGGAAAATAAGAGATCTTATATTTAAAACATTACTATACATTATGCACTCAGATCATACATTATTAAACCTGTGCTGCTGATATACACTGCAATGGTGAGATGCAGCAATGTGCTTTCCATACAGAGACAGAGAGAGATTCGAGGTAGCTCGCTGCCTTTAGATTGCGCTTCACACATTGTGGCAGAATAATAAGCATCAGTACACAAAGAGAGAGAGAGAGATGAAGGAAAGACAATAAACAATTTGACATCTATGGGGTGCAACCAGGAGTACTTGCCTTGTTGTGTTTGGCTTGCATTGCCTGTTCTATGATGATGGGGCTCGGAGAAGAGCTAGAACTCAGATAGCGGTAGGGGGGGGAGTGAAGAAACTCACAGATCCGAAGTGTAGATGTTGATTTGAAGGAAGAAAAGAAAGAATAATAGGCTTTGATGTGAAGAAATAAAAGCAACCAATTCTCGGCTTTGATGGTTGAATGTCAGGAAACAGCCAACTAATTGGTGTTGTAATCTCCAAGGAAACGGATAGGCTGAGGCTTTGTACCCCACATATAGGGGTGATGGGGCTTTATATACCCAACACTTTGTACCTCAAATCTACTGGTTAAAGGGATGATGGTGATGTATACTCTGTGGCTGAAGGTATACCCAATAGTTTGAACACCACATCCACTGACTATAAGGGATGAGTGTAGATATAGCTGGAATTTATTGACATTGACATGCAGGTCTAATGTTGATACCAGATGATGTTAGGATAGAAACTTGGTACGGTACAGTATTTAGCTAGTTGCGAGTTGCATCCAAGAAAGACTTTAGTATACTGGACTCATAACATTGTTAAAACAAGCTGAATTTGTCAGGTCAATGCTTTCAACTTGAACAGATTGATTTAAAACACAGACATTCCACAACAGTCTGCTTGTATTTATTTACTTTTCCCTAGTCGCACCTTTATGATCAAATGAATCATTTACTATTCAGATCATATTACTAATTCAACTCGGCAACAACACACTCTCTCGCTGCATGTTAAAATATTGATTTCATCTTTTATAAACAGCAATTTAAAACGACAGCATCACCTCGACAGACTCAGCACTGAACCTCAACAAGCAAGCAGAGCCAGATAGAGCTAGTTTTATTTGCTTTCAATGAGAGACAGGAGAGAAAAACACTTGCTATAATTTTTTTTACAGCAATGGAG